>NW_007825683.1:0-813 GCF_000696425.1 Galeopterus variegatus
GGATCTCAACATCTACCCCCAAACAATATTCTCTGCTTACTACCTGACTATTTCCACCCATCTCAACAAAGTGTTTTAGATAAATCTCTAGATAATTGTTAGATTACAGCAATCTAATGCAAATTTAGTGCAAATAGGTTGTAGATCTTTTTAAGTTAGTGAAAGTGATATTGAGAAACTGCTCAAATCACACATAAAAGATATCATATACTTAAACTGTTAACATCTGAAAAAAGAAAATGTAAAAACAAACCAAAAAACCCATTATATTCTGGGTGCTTTAAAAATAATGATTTTATTATCAAATATTTAAGAAAATCCTTTAGGAAATCTGAAAAACTTGCAGAACTAATCCTACAATTGCCCTGTCAAAAGCAAGCAAGAAAATAATTGTATCTTATTCTTTTCATGCAGTGTTGACAGAGAATGTATACAAAGAAAGAAACAAAATGATTCATTCTCTCTTTATTTTGATGAACATCACACTATGGTTTTAATAGTAATCTAAATTTGATTAAGTATAAGATTGTTTATTTTTATGTTTCATTCTTATTTTATTTCTTCTGCTCACTTCGGGGTTAATTAGTTCTTTTACTAATTTCTTAAGGTGGAACTTTAGGTCATTAATTTCAGATCTTTCTTTTCTAATAAAAGTGTTTAATACTATAAGCGTTCCTCTGAATACCACTTTAGCTATATCTCACAAATATTGATATATTCCGTTTTCATTTTTTCCAGTTCAAAATATTTTCAATTTTCCATGTTATTTCTTTTTTGACCCATAGGTTATTTATATGTTGTTTAATTTCCAAA
>NW_007825684.1:0-813 GCF_000696425.1 Galeopterus variegatus
AGACTAACAGAAGATTTCTCTGCATAAAACTTATTGTCCAGGAGAAAATGGGACAATACATTGAAAGTGCCAAACAAACAAACAAAAACTCAAAAAATAAACAACAACAACAACAACAACAACAGCAACAACAACAAAAACTCAAAAAACCCTCCTGGCCAAGAATACAATACCTAGCAAATCTATCCATGAAAAATGAAGAAGCAGTGTCATTCCCAGACAAGCAAAAACTTAGAGAATTCATCACCCCAAGACTAGCTCTATAAGAATTCCTCAAGGTAGTCCTAAATCTGGAATCCAAAGAATGATAATGACCATCATGATTATATGAAAAAGAATAAACTCCACTGGTAGAGAACATACATGATTGAGAAAGAGAAATAAATTATATATTCTCACTACAAAAAAAAAAAAGGAAAAGAAAAACAATAAAAGAAAACGAAGGAACAAAAGATATATGCAACAACTATAATAATAATAATAATAATAATAATAATAATAATAATAATAATAATAATAATAAAAAAAAATAATAAATGTCAGGAGTAAGACAATCCCTTTAATTTACAACTCTGAATGTTAATGGATTGAATTCACCACTTACATAGACTGGCTTATCGGATTAAACAATTAAACCCAACTATATGCTGCCTACAAGAAGCTCAAAAGCATAGACAACAAAAGAAAAAATAAACCAAATGGGACTATAACAAACTAAAAAGCTTCTGCACATCAAAGGAAACAATCAACAACAAAGAAACAACCTGCAGAATTTGTAAACTATGCATCCTGCAAAGGATAGACATCCAGCAT
>NW_007825685.1:0-813 GCF_000696425.1 Galeopterus variegatus
TGGACGAATAGACTGATTATTTCCTGTTTGCCCTCCAAATCCACCCTCTGCTCTTCTCTACCCTGCTCAGTGCTTGGGACGTTGATATCTATGGATTGCATTACCAAGGTTTCATTGTCACTGGGCTTCTAGTTGGATTCATCTAATGGGAAGGGAACACTGGTAATACTGGAGAGTAGGAAGAGAGAGAAATTGGGAGTATTTCTTTCCCGCACCCTTCCCTGTAAGTGGCCAAGAGTCTGGCAATGGCTGCATCCCCTCGTGGCTAGAGCACCTGCTGGGCGGCCCCTCCTCCCCTACTTCAACTCTCCCTGGGTTCTTAGAACCCCACTCCCTCGTCTCTCAGCTGTAGGAGTGGTAATAGCTTCCTACTGTTGCTTGTCTCTAGGTGCCCCAACATCACTGTTGCTCCCCTTCACCCAGTGGTTCTCCATCAGAGATGATGTTGCTCCCCAGGGGACATTTGTCAATGTCTGAAGACATTTTTGATTGTCACAATAAGGAGGAGGTGGTGCTTTTGGCATGTAGTGCGGTAGAGACCAGGGATACTGCTATACATCCTACAATGCATGATGTCTCCTCCCCCAATGTCAATAGTGCTGAGGCTGAGAACCCTGCCTTAACCACAGATTCTCAACTTCGGCACTGTTGACATTGGTGGTGGTGGTGGGGGGGTGCTGTCATGTGTGGTCATATGCCAAAAAATCTATGACTACCCGATACAACATTTTTCCTAGTGACTTACTATGAAACCAGAAATATCCCAACAAATTCTTTGTTTTCATTTTAAAGAAAAGATGGCTTTTAAAAAAA
>NW_007825686.1:0-813 GCF_000696425.1 Galeopterus variegatus
TTCTTTGTACAGAGCTCTTAAGAATTATCTACGTTTTATATCTCACTTGATCTACTACTTCTTGATAATTTATTTCCATTCAATACCTCCTCATATCACGCTCAGTATATTCAGAGAGTAAATATGATCCTTTTGCAATACTGTTAAATGTATGTATTGTATCCTTGTCAAGAGCCAGAAGTTATATGATGGCATAAGAGGAACAATAAACACCTCAACTTTGATTTTGTATAATATGTTATTTGTTAAATGACTCAAAATATTTTTCTTTTACTTCCAGCCCCAAACACTTAGCTGAGAAAGCAAAACAAAACAAGACAAACAGAAACTATATTGTAACTTTAGCTAATAACTCATTTAATGGGCTTCCAGTGTCTGAACAGGTCCCTATTCTTGTCCCCTTAATGAGCTATGGTTTGTAGAATAATATAGTGAGATTTTTTCCACCTAAATTTTGTTCATATTGCCATAAGCTAGTAGTTGGTCTGCTCTTGACATGCTTACCCTTAGATGTTTATGCTTGAGAAAGATTTATCATCTAGTATGTGCATGTTTTTATGTCCTATTAAACCTCTTCCTGCTAGAAGATTCTTTAATATATTAGAATAATCCTCTAGAAAATATGAGCAGGAAGTGGTTTATCTTCTCTTAGCTTTTCTTTACACACTGAGTTGTTTTTTGTTTTTAAATTCCTGAATGAGTATATATTTATTTCAGTGCTTTTAAGCATATTTGCCTTGAATATCAGATCATTCATGTAATCAATATATGCATGCTTAATTTTTTCTCATAATAATGCTTCCATGAAAGTTC
>NW_007825687.1:0-813 GCF_000696425.1 Galeopterus variegatus
GCCATCCTAACTGGGGTGAGATGGTATCTCAGTGTAGTTTTGATTTGCATTTCCTGAATGCTTAGTGATGTCGAGCATTCTTTCATATGTTTGTTGGCCATTTGTACATCTTCCTTAGAGAAATGTCTACTTAGCTCTCTTGCCCATTTTTAAATTGGGTTGCTTGTTTTTTTCTTGTAAAGTTGTTTGAGTTAATTGTATATTCTGGATATTAATCCTTTGTCGGATGTATCTTTTGCAAATATTTTCTCCCACTCTGTTGGTTGTCTTTTAACTCTGTAAATTGTTTCTTTTGCTGTGCAGAAGCTTTTTAGTTTGATATAATCCCATTTGTTTATTTTTCCTTTGGTTGCCCATGCTTTTGGGTTCGTATTCATGAAGTCTATGTCCAGTTCTATTTCCTGAAGTGTTTCTCCTATGTTTTCTTTAAGAAGTAGTATTGTTTCAGGGTGTATATTTAAATCCTTAATACATTTTGAGTTGATTTTAGTATACGGTGAGAGGTATGGGTCTAGTTTCATTCTCCTGCATATGGATATCCAGTTATCACAGTACCATTTGCTGAAGAGGCAGTCCCTACCCCAGTGTATAGGCTTGGTGCCTTTGTCAAAGATCAGATGGCTGTAGGTGTGTGGGTTGATTTCTGGATTCTCTATTCTAGTCCATTGAAGAGTGTGTCTGTTTTTATGCCAGTACCATACTGATAGGTTATTATAGCTTTGTAGTATAGCTTAAAGTCAGGTAGTGTTATACCTCCAGCTTTATATTTTTTGCTCAGCATTGCTTTGGCTATGCATGGTCTTTTGTTATTCC
>NW_007825688.1:0-813 GCF_000696425.1 Galeopterus variegatus
TCTTGATATCATTGAGTTGTCTGTATTCTCATGTAGCTAGCTGAACTTCCTTAAAACAATTATTTTAAATTGTTTGTCTTGCAATTCATAGCTCCCCATTTCTTTGAGGTCAGTAAATGAAAAATTATTCTGTTCCTTTAGTGGTGCTGTATTTTCTTAACTTTTTATGTTTCTTGAAGTCTTGCATTGCTCTCTGAGCATTTAAAGAAGTCACTCCCTCCAGAGAAACACTTTGATCAGCCCGGCTTGAGAGTCTGCTTGCTTCCACTTTCCTATAGTTGCATCCATTCCACCCCTCTTATTTTCTCTTGAGGGGGGGATTGGAATTTTTAAGATTGTGTGCCTTCTCTTCATCACCTAGGTGCTGACAGCCTCTTTTCTTTCCTCCTAGGGCAGTGCCCTAAATATTCTGTGTGCCTTCTACAAATCCCACAGAGTTGGGCTTGCTGTCTCTGTGTGCAAACCATCTGTAGAGGCTCACACTTGCAGTCCATAGGGGCATGCGCAGAATGCCAGGCACAATGGAGTTTGGGGGAGTGAGGCATGCAGAGCATTGAGAATGTCTATGAGCCCGTTGGTGCAGGGTGGTGGAGTTCGCAGGCAAGATTTTCCAAGTAGCTCATAAGTGGGTTTCCTGATAGAGCTCACAATGTGGTTAGTAGGATTCATGGACCTTTGTTGAGTTGTGAACCCTGTTTGTTGTGAGTTTCCACCTCTCTCCTTGTTTCCAGCCTTTCTTGACCATTCAGCAATACTTATTATCTCAGTATTCTGGATGGGACAAGGAAGAATTGGGCCTGTTGGGCAGCCCCT
>NW_007825689.1:0-813 GCF_000696425.1 Galeopterus variegatus
CCATGCCCCTGCCTAGCCTCACCTGGCGGGAATGGCGTCTTTTAACCTAATGACACATGAGCGAGAGTGCCTTGCTAGTCTTTCAGAAACTCCACTTTCAGGAAGCATGTGGCAGAGACCCAGGGAAAAAGGACTTGCTGGTGCACACTCAAAGAGCAGCAGCAAATGAAATACGGACTTTGGGGACAGTGACTGAAGAGGGAGACTCCAAGGGAGTAGGAGCTTCCAGATGCCTACCTGGAGATGGAAAGGTGACATGGGAGAAGGGTCAAGACCTGGTCCCCCATGATCCAGACTCCTCATGTAATTCTCTTCAGCCAGGAGTAAGATGAATTTCAGACTCTAATAGCAGAATTAAATGGATAGGTCCATATATTTAGCAAATTTCATATTGAGTGCCTACTATTTACAAAGCACTGGGTGAGACTTTAGAATGGGAGAGGATAATGGACATTAGTTTGACAAAAAAAATGACCCTTTTCTCAAGGATCTTATGAATTAGTTGCAAAGGTAGATCAGAAATAAGGAAAGCAAGGGTCTGCAAGCGTTATATAGGGAATGAGTACGGAACTAGTCTGCACCAAGATTCCAAGTCACTGGGTGAAAGGCTGGAAAGGACCAGTTTTAGGTATTGTGCCAGGGTTCTCAGTGGTAGGAGGAAGTGTAGGCTTCCCAGGTTCTGGAGGCAGGAGAGCAGGCCCAACGGATGGGACCCTGTGAACCTCACTCTAAAAATAGGAATGAACACAGAGCATGGTCCAAAATTAGGCCCACCCCAGTTTTCCTAGGAAAGTAAGAGAGAGGCTATGAAGA
>NW_007825690.1:0-813 GCF_000696425.1 Galeopterus variegatus
GGCTCGGATCGGCCAGGCTGGCCCCCTTGGCTTGGCGCGGACCCTCACTGAGACGTGCTACTTGCATACCTCGACGCGGGGCCCCCCGGGGCCTGTGGACCAGCCTACAATCCCACTCCGCCCACGGATCTCTGATGGGGCTGTTGGAGGGGGGAGCCCCCGGCCAGCATCCGGAGGGCAGGGAAGAGGAGCCTGCCCAGATTGCCACTCCACCACACCCTGGGCTTCGGCCCCAGGTAAACTCCCTGTTTCCGGGAGGCAGACACTATCTCTGTGGCCTTCAGTTTGGAAGAACCCCAAACTGATTTCTGGTTGGGAGAGGGGAGCCCGGAGCGCTCTGGAGCTAGATTGAAGCTGCCGGAAAGCACTCCTGGAGGGCGCCCGGGTTGACCTGTGCTGGGGGGATTCAAAGAGGAACTGTGTGCTCTGGGTCCCTCCCCCGAGGAGCTCACACCCTGGAGTTGGAGATTACTACACAAATAGCCACAGCACCGGGAGGAAAGTGAGAGATCCAGAGGAGGCCTTAACCAGGGCCACAAAAGCACCCAAAGCATCCCTTCCAGAAACCTGAAACTCTTCCTGGGCAGGGCGGGGCAGGGCACAGCTTTGATGTCCCAGCTGATAGACGAGAATTGCAGAAGACACGCCTCAGCCCTATACTGAGTGCAGAGTGGGGAGGGGTCTGCAAAAGGAGGCGGAGTCTCAGGGAAAAAAAAAAACACGCCCTGTGGGCCCCCTTTGCAAGGCTCAAAAACCCCACCTAGTGCACACAGAGTGGGAAAACACCCCGATAGCGAGGTGCAGAACACACAT
>NW_007825691.1:0-813 GCF_000696425.1 Galeopterus variegatus
AAGCTTTCTTCAACTGATCCTACAGCCCTACTGTATCTGCTGCCCTTCTCTCTTTATTCCTGGTTTGCATCGCTAATCTAATGACATCCACTTGAGCGCCTCTCTCTTAGGGATTATTAGAACTAACTTGTAAGAGTTCGCTCTGAAGCCAACAAAACAGTCCACTCTGTTTACGTGGCCCTTCAGAGTTTACAAAGCACCTTCTCATTCCATTTCATCCCATCTTTCACAACAACCTTGAGCAATAGAAATGGATGGAGTTACCAGAACTCTCTCTTATTTACAAGAACAGGAATGGAGGCCAAGGGAGAGGTTAATGACTTGCCCGTGGTCACTTGCATAGAATAGGGTCAAGCCTGAGTCTTCTGACAGCTTCAAGTCCCAGCTCAGCAGTTCCCTTTACGTTTGCTGTGTAGTCAGCGATTGGTGAACTTACAAGCCACAGTGAGACAAGCATCTGACCATGAATCGGAAAAGACAAGAAAGCCATTTCTCTCTGGTCTCATTCTCCTCCACTACTAAATAAAAGAGTCGGAAAGAGAGTTTGGTGTACAGCATGTGACTGTGGCTAACAGACTGTCTTGTGTACTTGGAATTAGCTAACAGGGTGGATGTTAAGTGTTCTCATCACACACACGTGCGCATGCACTTGAAAGAAAGAAAATGGTAACTATGGGAGGTGATAGGTATGCAATTAGCTTGATTGTGATCATTTTGCAATGTATACATATATTAAAATACCAACTTGTATACCTTAAACATATACAATTCTTATTTGTCAATTATATTTTAATAAAGCTGAAAAAAATTAAA
>NW_007825692.1:0-813 GCF_000696425.1 Galeopterus variegatus
ACACTTCAAGGTATTTAGGACTGATGATAAAGAAAATAATAATAATAAAAATTAAAATTATGTATGAGGGGGGAGGCGGAGGGGGAGATAGAAAGAGCAAGAGAGACTGTGATTTGCTTAGTAGTTAACCCTGATATAACAACTCTACTGCATGTGCTATTAAGGCTGTTTATCCATTCTCTCATCTGCTTTTTTTGGTATCTTCATTTTTCGAGGACAAAAGAGGTAAACAAAATTAAAATCAGCCTCTGAATCTATGACATTACTTGTCATATAAATTCCATGTTTCTACCCAACATGAAATGTTCTCATTTTATGACTCAGCACATTTCTTTGGCCTCTGACAAAATCAGAATGGAGCAGGCATGAGTTGTGAAAGCTAAACAGAATGAAGGACTTAAAGGGTGACATTACATTGCTCCAGCTCTGCATTTACTTAGCAGGAAACAAAGTTACAGTTCCCACCAATACAGCCTCCATGAACATAGAAAACTCTCCTGGTCACTGAGTGTGCGTTGACATTATCACTGTGATACTGTTTTCTAACAACAAATAATTCATCATTTTTAAGTTCCTGGCTCTTGTGGAGGATGGTAAATCTCAATCTTACAGTATTTTTGGTCCTAATCTTTTCTTTCATTTCCTCTTTCTCTGGGTAAAGTATATCCTATTACTAATTTTTTTTTAAAAATGTATACCAGTTTCACAGAGCCAGCACTACTGTAGTTACATCTGTTTGTCTACAAAGGCAGTTAATTCCCTAAGTGTATATGTGTGGCTTTTAAGTTTTCAAGTTACCATGTGTGGAAATAG
>NW_007825693.1:0-812 GCF_000696425.1 Galeopterus variegatus
AATGCAGTTAAGGTAGTATGTTAATGAAGAATGGGAATTTAAGCAAAGTTTTTCACCTGGGAAAAGTTGTATCCAACTTTTACAATGGGTGAAGTGAGTTGTATGTAATGCATATGAAAGCTTTGTAAATTAAAGTCATGGTTGAAAAAAAGTACTTAATCTAATTTAACTAAATTTTAAATCTTTAAAGGTATCACTTTCAGCATGAAGAAATTAAACAAAGTTATTTAAGGTTAACCCTTCATGTATAAGTCATCCTTTACAACAATGTCTGGTTATTTTACTTTACTTTTATTTTGGAAAACAGAAATTGACACCCAAATCCTAATTACTTTTAATCCCATTTGTCCATGGAAAACATTCTTAAATTTGTGATTCTATGTCTTTGCCTCATTAATTCCTACCTGGTGAATATCACTGAATTTTCCTTGAATAAATCAGTAAGTTTGTGATTCCTCAGAGATGTCAATTAATAGTGTGTAGAAAATTCAATTTAGTGTGTCCTGACCCCAGAACATTCCCAGGAAGCAGATTTTTTTTTTAGAGAAATTGCTAACATCAGCTCACTTTACTGTAATTGGCCTCTTTCTCCTTAAGGAGAATTCTGGGTGAGCTGTGTTCTTAATTGAGTTCAGTTGTGTCCAGGTCATTGTGGTTTCCTTATACTTCATAAGTGAAGGTGAATTGCAACAATCCCTCTTGAAGCAACTTTGCACTGAATAACTTCTCTCATGGGAGCAACAACGTAATTAGATGTTGAAAGCATATTTTCCTTGGTCCCCTTTACTTGATGAAAAAACACCAAGTCTGTC
>NW_007825694.1:0-812 GCF_000696425.1 Galeopterus variegatus
ATTGTTGATTTCTTCCACTTATTAATTTTTTCACTGGGATGCTTCATCTCTGAGTGTCTTGGCCCTGAAAAGACATCATTCTGTTTGTTTTCTGATGCTGTAGCCTGGATGCCCCACCACCAACCTCATGGAAGCTTAAATCCCCACTGTCACTGTGGAGGGTGGAAATCTTCTCAGGGTAACTGAAAGGTGGAGCCTCAAAGAGGTGGTTAGATTGTAGGACCATACAGTTTTGAATGGATTAAACATGGTCATGGGCATCAGGGCATTTAAAGCAGAGAGAATGAAGGGCATAGTCTCTCTGCTCTCTCTGCTGCGCCATTTCACAATGTGATACTCTGCTGTCACTGTCACCACCACCACGACCTTCACCAGCTGGGTTCCCTGGACTTTGGTCTTCCCAGTCCCAGAAACTGTAAGTCATAAATTTTGTTTTCTTTATAAAATAGCCAGTTCCATGTATTTTGTTACAAGCAACAGAAATGGACTAGCACATATGGCAAATTTATCTTTGCCTTTTATTATTTCTCTTGTGCCTTAATGGGATTTAATGAGTACGATTGTCTCCAAAACCAAAAAACCTTTTTCTTTCTTTCAGTTTCCTCGGGTCTATCTGACCTTATTAGGTTTTTCCCCCCAATATAAAGTTATATCCCCTCCCGCTGTTTTCTGTCTTTCTTCAGATACAGAGCAGAAAATGATCACTCCAAAATGGAGCCTCAAGGAGCTGCATTTCAATCAAAGGCCACATTTGCAGCCAAATTAATGAAGTGACATGCAAGATCTGGACAGAGGGACTCCTTGTATCTTGA
>NW_007825695.1:0-812 GCF_000696425.1 Galeopterus variegatus
AAATTCTGGGAACTATACAAACACATGGAAATTAAACATCATTCTACTTAATGACATATGGCTCAAGAAGAAATCAAACTGGAAATCAAAAAATTTATTGAAAATAATGATACATCATAACAAAACCTGTGGGGTACTGCAAAAGTAGTACTAAGGGGGAAATTTATTGCATTAAATGCTTACTTCAGAAGAATGGAAAGATGGCAAGTGAACAACCTAACACTTCACCTTATAGAACTGGAAAAACAAGAACAATCCAAACCCAAAGTTAGCAGACGGAAAGAAATCATTAAGATCAGAGCAGAACTTAATGAAATTGAAACCCAAAAAACAATACAAAATAATAACGAATCAAAAAGTTGGTTTTTTGAAAAGATAAATAAAATTAACAAACCATTAGCATGGCTAACTAAAAACAGAAGAGAGAAGACCCAAATAACACAAATTAGAAATGAAAAAGTTGATATTACTACTGATACCTCAGAAATACAAGGAATCATTAGAGACTACTATAAACTATATGGCAACAAATTTGAAAATCTGGAGGAAATTGATAAATTTCTGAACACACACAAGCTACCAAAGTAAAACCAAGAAGATGTAGAAAATCTGAACCGACCAATAACAATAAAAGAGACTGAAGCTGTTATCAGAAGGCTCTCAACAAAGAAAAGCTCAGGACCAGATGGATTCACAGCAGAATTTTACCAAACATTCAAAGAGGAATAGACACCAATTTTTTTTTTTGTCTTTTTTTCGTGTCTGGCAATGGATCGCAACCCTCAGTGTCGCACCCGTACCGGACCGGGACT
>NW_007825696.1:0-812 GCF_000696425.1 Galeopterus variegatus
GTGACGGGCCATAATAATCATATACAGTGTATATTGACAAAATAAAAAAAAATAAAAATAATAAAAAATAAATAAAAAATAAAAAATAAAAAAAATAAAAAAAATAAATAAAAATATTATTAATTACTGTGGTGGTTTTAAGATATGCCCACAAATTCTCTGATGCTTCTCCCTCCAGAGGTGGAATTTACTTCCCCTCCCCTCGAGTGCGGGCTAGACTTAAGTGATTCCTTTCTAGTCAATAAATCACAGAAAGGGAAAAATGGTAACTTCACAGCAGCGAAACCTGGTAGACACTACCTTATAACCAAGCGATGAAGGTTAACATCACCAGTGATGTCATGTTGATATCATGCTCCTGATAGGATGCAATGGGAAGGGCATTATCACTTCTATCGTACTCTTCTCAAAAACCCATAACCTCAGTCTACTCATGAGAAAACACTAGAAAAACCCAAATTGAGGGACATTCTACAAAGTACCTGAACACTACTCTTCGGAATTGTCAAGGTCATACAAGACAAAGGAAGTTAAAACTTCTTATGTTGGAGAAACTAAGGAGATATGACGATGAAATGCAATGTGAATTAGATCCTAGAACATAAAAGAACATTACTGGGAAAATATGACTTTATTCATATAGTTAATAACTAGTCAACACTATTGTACCAACGTAAACGTCTCAGTTTTGATAAATGTACATGGTTATTTAAGATACAAATATTAAGGAAAGCCAAGTGAAAGATATATAGGAACTCTAAACTATTTTTGCAACTCTTCTGTAATCTAAAATTACTTCAAAATAAAAAAAT
>NW_007825697.1:0-812 GCF_000696425.1 Galeopterus variegatus
TTACATTGGACTTTATTAGATAAGGAGGTTTTCTTCTCCATCTTTAACTGCCCTCCCCCCATGGAGTCACTGGTGTGGTAAATGGAAAAATGAAGAAAGATAATTTATTTGGTTTGGTGCTAAAGGCTTATCAAGAAAGTAAAGCCTTAGACTTGGTTGACTTCAAATGAAGTCCATATATAGCAACTTGCTATATTCTTTTATGGGGGATAACTCAAATTATGGCTTTTCTTAGGAAGACAACATATTTGGGTATTTGAGAAGCCATAATGTGTGCCTTATTGCTGTTAGGGCTGGGAGCTCATTGATTTGATACAATACATACTTACTGAATACCTGAAATGGGCCAGGCACACTGGTCGAGAGAGCTTGATTAACATCTGGGAGTTAAGGCAGTATTTTTCCCAAAAGTATTTTTCTGTAACAGGATCATCTGTTACAAATTGTAGGGCTCCACCAGATCCAGTGAATCTGCATTTTAAATAAAAGCCTTAGATTAATGTGCACTGAAGCTTGAGACCGCCTAGATTTAGAATTTTGTGACATATGTAGGCATATATATGTTCTGGGGCCGAATTTCTTTTTTCGTATTTAATAAGCAACAGGTCATGCTGCCTGCACACAGTAATAAATAATCAATAAGCCGTATTCTCCCAGGAGGGACATTAGACTCTTTGCGGATTGCTATGTTTCCTTTAGGTCACTAAGGCCACAAGTTAGTGTTATTTTTTTAAATTAATTAATTAGTTAATTAATTTTTTGTCTTTTGTCTTTTTCCGTGTCCGGCAACGGATCGCAACCCTCAGTGTTGC
>NW_007825698.1:0-812 GCF_000696425.1 Galeopterus variegatus
AACTTCCTGTGGGGACCAGCACTTGAGCTCTCTGGTTGGGCTAAATTGCTACTTTGCTGCTGATTCCCTAGGGAAGGCTTTTTGTGTAGCTCAGGTTTTAATAGTTGACTTTATAGGTACTTCCAGATCTGGTGAAATCTGGTGCACCTGGGTCGTATAGAAACACTGGTCTGGGCCTGACTCCTTTCATCAAACTGCACCTCCTGCAATTCTATATTTCTGACCAGTCTCCTCTGAGTGGTCCTGTGCTGACTGGGAAACAGATCAGCTGTCCTTGCTGTGCCCCAGTGTTCCCTCAGTGGGACCGTCTCCCCCACTGCCCATGCTCCAAACACTTCCCATGGGATGGGCCATGCTCCAGTCCCTTGCAATAACTCACTGGCTTCTGAGTGGCTCCTTTTGTTCTGTTGTTGTGAATCCTTGGTCCTATGTGGGCCCACAGTAACCCTGTTGGTGGTACTGCTGGCCTGGGGACCATGAAGGCTCTCTTCTCCCCTGCTGCCTCTAAACAACTCCATCCAAAGGGCACAGCTGTGGCTTTTGCCAGCTCCTGCTCCATGCACTCAGCAGCTCCAGCCTTAAAGTGGATGTGGCATGAAATGGTCTGAGTGGTTCTTTCTTTCTCTCTTTGTGGCTTCTCCCACCTTCATGCACTCGGTAGGTCTCTCCCCTCTTCCCTTTTTTTTTTTTTGTCTTTTTTCTTGTCCGGCAACAGATCGCAACCCTCAGTGTCGCGCCCGCACTGGACTGCGACCGGCCACGGGATCGCAACCCTCGGTGTTGCTCCCGCGCCTCGCTCAGCCAGTGAGCGG
>NW_007825699.1:0-812 GCF_000696425.1 Galeopterus variegatus
ATGCTTGACAGTTTTATGTAGGGAGGGGAAGAATTATAAATTCTGTGGTTTAAGAAAAGGATTTCTCAACACCTCTTAAAGAGCCATCCCAAAGTGAGCTCTCATTTTTTCTCATCTCTCCTTGTTTACTTATGGCAGATCATATCTTTCTTATGTAAAAGAAAAAGAAGCCTCTTGTGACACTCACAACACTGCCAAATCTCTATTGCATAAAGGAAACTACTATCCTGAGTTTAGGGTTTGTTGGTTTGAATTTTAATAGTTGTATTGCTGTATAATATAGACAGAATTATCACTATGTGAATACACATATGTAGCCACCAACGAAACCAAAAAATAGAACAAGAAATAGCATCCGTGAATCTCACCCACCTCATGTTACATTTCACCTCCCAAGAAGACAACCATTATCCTGTGTTCTAACACCATAAATTAGTTTTGTCTATTTTTGAAGTTTATAAAGGAAGAATTATACAGGTTGCATTTCTTTGTGTCTGAATCTTTTAACTCAATTTTATGTTCATGTGATTCATACACGTATTTGCATTTAAAAGTAGTTTATTTTTAATGCTGTGCAGTAGGCCATTGCATGAATATACTACAATTTATTTATTCATTCTCCTGTCGATAAATATTTGTCTGGTTCCTAGATTTTTCTGTTACAGATAATGCTGTTATGAAAATATTAGTATATTGTCTTTTGGTGTATATTTCTGAAAAAACTATATGTAAGAGTCAAACTGCCAAATCATAAGATAGGAAAATGATCAGATTTTGGAGAGACTTCCAAACAATTTTCCAAGATTGCACCA
>NW_007825700.1:0-812 GCF_000696425.1 Galeopterus variegatus
GGCTTCCACGTAGAACTTGCAAAATCGAATTGCTACAGGCTAGATGTGAGAACCACATTCTCCTGCCTCCTGCATCAGGGTTAAACTGGCTTGTGAAATCTCAACCTCAAGTGAGTGTTTTTGGCAGAGATATTCAACAAACTTTTCAAGCCTGTTTGAAAGCCGTTTGCCGTGTGATTTCACGTCTAATTTCGGAAAACCAACTCCTCTCAGCTCTACCTTTCTTATAACTAGCACAGCATCGGTTCAGTGAGTTATGATGGATTCTAAGCTCAAAAGCTTCTCTGACCCTTTTTGACAGAGATTTTTAAGAGACGTCTCCCAAGCTTTTTCCTCCTTTTTCCTCCATATGCTCCAATGGGCTTCCACTTAGAACTTGCAAAACTGAATTCCTACAGGCTACATGTGTGAACCACATTCTGCTGCCTCCTGCATCAGAGTTAAACTGGCTTGTGAAATCACAACCTCCAGTGAGTGTTTTTGGAAGAGATATTCAACACACTTTTCAAGCCTGTTTGAATGCCGTTTGCCGTGTGATTTTGCGTCTAATTTCTAAAAACAAACTACTCTCAGCTCTACGTCTCTTCTACGTAGCACACCTCCGTTTCTGTGAGTTATGCTGGATTCTAAGCTCGGAAGCTTCTCTGACGCTTTTTGACAGAGATTTTGAAAGAGAAGTCTCACAATCCTTTTCCCCCATAGGCTCCAATGGGCTTCTACGTAGAACTTGCAAACCCGAATTCGTACAGGCTAGATGTGAGAACCATATTCTGCTGCCTCCTGCATCAGAGTTTAACTGGCTTGTCAAATCT
>NW_007825701.1:0-812 GCF_000696425.1 Galeopterus variegatus
TTTATCCTTTTATTCAATCACCAAACATTTATCATGCCTATTAGTTTTCTTTTTTTTTTTTCCTTTTTGTCTTTTTTACTGACTGGTAACGGAATCGCAACCGTCGGTGTTGCGCCCGCACCGCGCTCAGCCAGTGAGCGGGAACCAGTCTCCACATGGGATCCGAACCCTCGGCGGGAGTGCAGCCACACTCCCAAGCACTCGCCATGCTCCCAAGCGCTCGCCATGCACCGGGCTGGCCCATGCCTATTAGTTTTCAAACAAGATCTAATAAATAGGGTTATAAACTTAACACATGGTCCAAGCTTCTCAGAGGCCCAGGGTTGTATGAAACTAACAGACTAATTAACAAATACTTATGATATAGTGAAAGAGTGCAATGGTTAATTGTGGTAGGGGAGCTTCACTGGATATGGGGTTGACAAGAGTGATGGTCAGGGAGGGCTTCATGGAGGAGGTAACATTTGGGATTAGAAACCCTGGGTTTCACATCCTTGCTCTGTACTTTCTAATTGGGAAACACCATAGACCACAGCAGGGAAAACAGATTAAATTGGACAGTCCTGGTCTCACCAGCTTCATGACCTTGGGCAAGTTATTGAACATCTCTGAAATTCAGTTTTTAGTTAAAAAGGATTATTGCAAGGAACATAGGAGTCCTCACATGAAATGCTTAGCACAATGCCTGGGGCAGTGAAATTCCACAACAAAAGTTGATACCCCATCCTGACAGCTCGTCTCTAATTACAGGCACATCATTTAATCTCTTTGGACCACAATATCTTATCTGGAAAATAAGAATGACCTTGCTT
>NW_007825702.1:0-812 GCF_000696425.1 Galeopterus variegatus
TTTAAAACACCTAAACAAAAAAACAATAAAATGCCAGAAGTAAGACAATAACTTTCAGTAATAGCCCTAAATGGAAAAATAAATTTCTTTTTTTTTTTTTCTTTTTTTTTGTCCTTTTTCGTGACCGGCAACGGATTGCAACCCTCAGTGTTGCGCCCGCACTGGACCGGGACCAGCAACGGGATCGCAACCCTCGGTGTTGCCCCCGCACCTCGCTCAGCCAGTGAGCGGCCGGTCTGTATGTGGGATCCAAACCCTCGGTGGGAGCGCCGCCACGCTCCCAAGCGACGCACTGTAACAGTGCACCACCGGGCCGGCCCATAAATTTCTAATACCTAGATAAATGAGGAAATTACAATGAAAGCCATAACATATTTAGAATTTAAAGAACTATGCAGAATTGTAAGTATTATATAACAAACTGACTAAAGTCTTAATCAGAAGTAATGTAAAGTCTTAAATGCATTCATAACATAATAGGAAAGATTAAAATGAGTCAAGCATTCAACTCAGAGAGTTAGGAAAAAAATTAACAGAATAAACCTAGAGAGAAATGGAAATACTAAAGGCAAAAACAGAAATCAATGAAAACACAGAAAAACACTAGAGAAGATTACTAAAACCACAAGTCAGTTTTTTGAAACTATTAATATTAATAAAATATAGATATTACTAGTAAAATGAGAAAATATGCAAATAACCAATATATGGTGTAAAAGCTGGGACTTGTCGACACACAAACTAAAGATTTTAAAACAGAATAATGTGAATAGTTTATATCAATAAATTTGACACCCTAGATAAAATTAAAT
>NW_007825703.1:0-812 GCF_000696425.1 Galeopterus variegatus
CCAGAGAGGTAAACTGGTTCTGGAGCCATGACTGCCCTGGATATTGGTGGAAACAAGCAACATACATGCTTGGTTCTAATGTCCAAGTCAAGGACAGAAGATAGAGCCTTAGGCCCATGCAACTTAGAAGGCTGGACTCTGAGACCCCTTCACAGAGCTGGTACCCTCAAAGTCTGCACTTTTAATGAAAGAGAAAGCTACAATTGAAACTGACCACCAGCAAATTGAAAGTACAAGTCTGTTTCAGCCTCACACATTTGAAATATAATGTCCAGGGAGAATTCAGAACCATAGGTCTGCCCTCGAATAGGCTCTGTGTCCCCAAATAAGAGCATTAACTTAGAGTGATACAGTGACTGCAGCACTCTGGGAATCACAGTAAATCCAAAACAAATTCAGGAATACATCTTTAAATCATGCTTTCAGTATTCTTTGAAATTAAGATTAGTCAGGAACAGGTAGAAAAACTAAGTTTCTAAAATAAATGAGAAAGCAAGATGACATCAATGAAAGTCAGAAGAAATAAAATCAATAGAATTACAACCACAAAATTTCAGCTATTGAAATGATCAAATAAGAACTTTTTTAAAGCTTTGAAGAAAGAAAAGAGGAAACAAAATATTTCATTTAACAAACACTTCTACAATGTTTATTTTGTACCAGGCACTATTCTAAATGCTTTATCTATATATTTACTCATTTAATCCTCAACAATTCTATAAAGTAGGAAACTAAAGCTTAGAGAAGTTAAGAAACTTGCCTAAACTTCCATAACACAAATTGTGGTGCTAGAATCCAAACCAAATTCCAAA
>NW_007825704.1:0-812 GCF_000696425.1 Galeopterus variegatus
CTTCAACACAAAGAAATGACTATGTTTCATAGTGTTGAATAGCATAATTATCCTGACTTGATCATCACACGTTGTACACAAGAATTGATACTCAACTCTGCACCCCACAAATATGTATAATCAATTATGTTTCAATGAATAAATAAATAAGCCAAAGCACAGCACTACTAAAAAAAAAAGGTCAAGCCTAGATAGTGAGAACTTTGGAGAGATTTTCCTTCCTTGAGGTGAGTGTTTAAATTTAAATTTTAAGGACTATAAAACTGCAAAACCCTGAGTTGTAAACTAAGTTACACCCAGCTGATTTTCCCACTAAAGACAATTATTTATATTCCAAAGGGTAAGAACCCAGGATCCTTCCACTTTTGTTTCTGAGGAGAATGTGTTTACATTAAGATGCAATATATCTTCTCCTTCTCTCAGGAAAGAAGAGAAATAAGGCGTTTACAAGCTTCCAGATTCACATTTTAGGGATTCCTCGCCTATAGTGAAGTGTAGGATGACCCCCTCTGGCTCTCATCATGTCATCGGGCTGTGGATTGAATGTCCCCCCAAACTTATTGAACCTTAAATTGTGTCCTCCAAAGTTCCAGGTATCAGAAACTTGGTCCTCACTGTGAGAGTATTGGGAAGGTGGGAAATCCTATTATGAAAATTGAAAGGTGGAGCCTTGAAGAGGTGATTAAGTTGATTATTTAATGGTGGTCATGGGTGTGGTTCTGAGGGTATTCAAAGAAGAGTGAATGAGTAGCTCTCTCTCTCTCTCTCTCTCTGCTCCACCATTTTCTGCCATGTGAGACCCCTGCATTGCT
>NW_007825705.1:0-812 GCF_000696425.1 Galeopterus variegatus
CTCATCAATCTAAGTAAACTCATCAGACCAAGCTCATTGATCTAAGTGAACTCATCAGAGAAAGCTATTCGATCTAAGTAAACTCATCAGACCAAGCCATTCAATCTAAGTAAACTCATCACACCAAGCTCATCGATCTAAGTAAACTCATCAGACCAAGCACATAGATCTAAGTAAACTCTTCAGACCAAGCACATCGATCTAATGGAACTCATCAGACCAAGCTCATCGATGTAAGTAAACTCATCAGACTAATCTCATCAATCTAAGTATACTCATTAGAGCACGCAAATCGATCTAAGTAAACTCCACAGACCAAGTACATCGATCTAAGTAAAATCAAAACACCAAGCTCATCGATCTAAGTAAACTCAGCAGACCAAGCACATCGATCGAAGTAAACGTTTCTTTCCGAGCTCATTGATCTAAGTAAACTCATCAGACCAATCTAATCGATCGAATTAAACTCATGAGACCAAGCACATCGATAGAAGTAAATTCATCAGATCATGCTAATCTGTCTAAGTAAACTCATCAGACAAAGCTCATCGATCTAAGTAAACATATCTGACAGAGCTAATCGATCTAAGTAAACTCATTAGACCAAGCTCATCGATATAAGTAAACTCATCAGACCAAGTTCATCGATCTAAGTAAACTCATCAGAGCAAGTTAATCGATCTAAGTAAACTCAACAGACCAAGCCCGTCGATCTAAATAAAATCAACACACCAAGCATATCGATCTAAGAAAACTCATCAGACCAAGCTCCTCGATCGAATTAAACTCATGAGACCAAGCTCATCGATCTA
>NW_007825706.1:0-812 GCF_000696425.1 Galeopterus variegatus
AAGGCCCCGTGGCCGAGGAAGCCCCCGAGATGGAGGAAGCCCCGGAGACCGAGGAAGGCCCAGGAGGGAGGAAGACCCTGACAGAGCCGAAGCCCCCGACGCGGAGGAAGGCCCCGAGATCGAGGAAGCCCAGAGAAGGAGGAAGACCCTGACAGGGGAGAAATCCCCGACGCGGAAGAAGCCCCCGACGCGGAGGGAGGAAGGCCCCGAGACGGAGGAACACCCGACAGGGAGGAAGACCCCGACGCGGAGGAAGTCTATGAAGGTGGAAGACAGTGACATGCAGGAAGCCCCCGATGTGGAGGAAGCCCCCCACGCGGTAGAATCAACTGAGACGGAGGAAAGCCCCAAGAGGGAGGAAACCCTGAGACGGAGAAAGCTCAAGACTTGGAGGAAGCACCCGTTGCATAGAGGAATCCCCGAGACGGAGAAAGCCCTGAGACGTAGGAAGCCCCCGACATTGAGGAAGCCCACGACAGGGAGGAAGCACCAGAGATGGAAGAAGCCCCCCGAGACGGAGGAAGCCACCGACTTGGAGGGAGGAAGGCCCTGGGACCAAGGAAGGCCCTGAGACCGAGTAAGTCACCGACAGGGACAAGCCCCAGAGACGGAGGAAGGCCTCGACACGAGGAAGCCCCCGACGCGGAGGGAGGAAGGCCCCAAGACGGAAGAAGGCCCCGAGATGGAGAAAGCCCCCGAGGCTGAGGAAGTCCCCGAGGCTGAGGAAGTCCCCGAGACTGAGGAAGGCCCGGAGAAGGAGGAAGCCCCTGACAGGGCGGAAGCCCCCGACGCAGAAGAAGCAACCGAGACGG
>NW_007825707.1:0-812 GCF_000696425.1 Galeopterus variegatus
TAGACTTTTCAAATACAGGCATTTTTTCCTCAAGCTTTTTCTTCTATAAATCACTCCAAAATGGTTATTAAGAATAATTCATTGCTGACAAAGAAAAAAAAAAGCAAGGAATTTAAAAGTCTTTCTAGGTACCTCATTTTTTATAAATATAGCTGTTTTTTGCTGTTCACTCTATTATTCCATGATTGACATTTTCAGCAGTGAGAATTTAGTGATGTTTTATTAGAATTCAGTTTTAACTTGACATGGCTTTTGTTTGTAATGATGTGTTGAGGGTAGGAATGAACACACCAATTTCTAGCTGTTAAGACACAAGAACAAAAATTATCATTTTAATTATTTTAAAGTTTACAATAGTTTCCAAAAACCTCTGTAATGTATTTTTAAAGAAACTACATTAAGGCACATGGAATTATAAATATTTAATTTTCATCCCCCTCTTCCAAATGTCATAACCATATCCCTCTTGTTAGTGAAAATTGCCCACTATAAAGTCTAAGTATAATTTCAATTCTTAAGTAATTTCAGAATTTTTATTAAATTATCTGAACTATGCACAATTAACTTTTGCTATCAATAAAATGGCTTATTTGTTTCAATTTCAAATAAAAAATTTCTAACATTGAATTCCAGTGGGTAAGACAGATTTACATGACATTCATTTTAATTAAAATAATAGTTTGAACCATTGTTTTCTTCCTTTATTCGTGATAAATGACTATTAGTTGTGTCAGGTATCTTAGAGATATCTTAGGAAAAACATTTTTCCTATACCTTTACAAAACCATGTTTTTGTTATTGTTGACCAAAAA
>NW_007825708.1:0-812 GCF_000696425.1 Galeopterus variegatus
GACCGAGCTCATGGATCCAAGTAAACTCATCAGACCAAGCTCATCGATCCAAGTAAACTCACAAGACCAAGAACATTGATCTAATTACACTCATCAGACCAAGCTCATCGATCTAAGTAAACACATCACACCAAGCTCATCGATCTATGTTAACTGATCAGACTGTGCTCATTGATCTAAGTAAACTCAACAGACCGAGCTCATCGATCTACATAAACTCATCAGACCAACCCCATCGATCTAAGTAAACTCATCTGACCAAGCTCATCGATCTCAGAAAACTGAACAGACCAAGCACATTGATGTAAGTAAATTCATCAGATCGAGATCATCATCGATCAGAGTAAACTCATCAGACCGAGCTCATCGATCTAAGTGAACTCATCAGACAAAGCTATTCGATCTAAGTAAACTCATCAGACTAAGCCCTTCGATCTAAGTCAACTCACAACAGCAAGCACATCGATCTAAGTAAACTAATCAGACCAAGCACATTGATCTAAGTAAACTCATCAGACCAAGCTCAGCGATCTAAGTAAACCAATCAAACCAACCTAATCGATCTAAGTAAATTCATCAGAGAAAGCTAATCCATCTAAGTAAACTAATCCGACCAAGCCCTTCTATCTAAGTAAACTCATCACACCTAGCTCATCGATCCGAGTAAACTCATCAGACCAAGCACATTGATGTAAGTAAACTCATCAGACCAAGCTCATCGATCTAAATAAACTCATCAGACTGAGCACAACGATCTAATTAAACTCATCAGAGAAAGTTAATCGATCTAAGTAAACTCATCAGACCAACTC
>NW_007825709.1:0-354 GCF_000696425.1 Galeopterus variegatus
AGGTGAACTTTCTGACTGTCAACACACTTCTTATTAAAAAGAAAAGAAAAAAAGGAAAAGGAAGAAAGAAAGAGAAAGGAAGGATGGTAGAAAAAAAAAACCCTGCTGAATTTAGAAACTCTAATTTGATTTCTCTCTATTATCTAAAGCCACTATCAATTTTCTTCTTCACAAAATATATCATGTAAATATTTCATATTCCATTCTATTTCATTTATTTCAATCTTCATTGCATATTTTGACAGTAACATCTAGTTTAACACTAAATCTTTGTTCAATTTTTTCATATGTGTTATTCTTGAACCAAACATATTCTAAAGATCCTAAAAGCAGAGATCATTGCTTCATAAGCAA
>NW_007825709.1:5808-6620 GCF_000696425.1 Galeopterus variegatus
CAATAAAGACAGCCATGGCCTTAATGGCAAGACACACACCCTTTGCTTTTATTTAAAGGAAATAATAAGATTCACACATGACACTGACAAAAACAATTTGTTTCCTGGGAGTATAATGATAAATTGTTACTTGCTTTGGGCCGTAAACTCATCCAACATTCATTTGAAATTAAACTCTAACATATTATAATTTTACAACAAAAGTTTTGATGATTTTTTCAAAAAAAAAGAAAGAAAATTACAGATATGAACATTTCATGTGTTCACTTGCATTGGGTTCATGGGAGCCTAGAAACCTTGACATAATAATTATCTACTTCTCCAGCATAATTTCTTAAAGGTTATGAGTCAGACATATCTGATTTGAATCCTAGCTCAACAATTTACTGAATGAGCCATTTTAGGCTAATTACTTAACTTCTTGGGGAATCAATTTTCTTACTTTAAAATGGAAATAAATTCTATGTTACTATTTATTACATGAATTAACATGAATTAAATGACATGATATATAAATATATATTTGTATATTAGGGGTCTTTGAAAGTTCATGGAAAGATTCATATCATCTTTTGATTCTATTTTTCCACTAACTTTTTGAAGTACCCTCATACACACACACACAGATGAATAGATAGAGATATATAGACATAGATGAATATAGATAAATATATATAGTATAATGGCTTTAATTAGTATCAGATTCATGGAAAACACTTAAACTATACCTAACTCCTATAATAAGGCATGACATATAATAGATATTCTAGAAAGATCTGGTGTTTATGTTATAAAACTATTATTTATTATTA
>NW_007825710.1:0-812 GCF_000696425.1 Galeopterus variegatus
TCGCAACCCTCGGTGTCACGCCCGCACCGGGGACCAGCAACGGGATCGCAACCCTCGGTGTCGTGCCTGCATCACGCTCAGCCAGTGAGCGGGAACCGGTCTCCACATGGGATCCGAACCCTCGGCGGGAGCGCCACCGCGCTCCCAAGCGGCGCACTCTCCAGTGCGCCACCGGGCCAGCCCAAGTAGCTGTGTTTTGAATACAACTCTGTAGCACCCAGGCTTCCTCTGCGCACCGTTACTGCCTCACTAGGAGGTGAAGGTGGAATTGGTGACCAAGCCACTGGTCAGTCTGGGAGGCTGGACTGACTCCATATGGTGATGTGTTTTGGCTTCCTGTGGCGGCTGTAGCAAATTACTGCAAACAGTGGCTTAAAACAACACAGTTGTTTTCTTCTCAGTTGTGGAGGTCACTGCACTAAAATCAAGGGCTAGTTATTTTTGGAGACCCTAGGGAAGAACACATTTCTCTGCTTTTTCCAGCTTCTAGGGTCCTTTCTGCATTCCTTGGCTCGTGGCCCTGCATCACTCCAACTTCTGCTTCCATCCTCACATCGCCACTGACTCTGACCTTCCTTGCCTCCCGCTTATAAGGACCCTTTTGATTACATTGGGCCCATCTAGATAATCCAAGATAGTCTCTCCATCTCAAGATCCTTAACTTAATCATATCTGCAAAGTCCCATTTGCTGTGTGACATTCATGGGTACTGAGGGTTAGGATGTGGATACCTTTGGGGACCATTATCCTTCCTACCGCACATGACAAGTGAAGGAGTTGTCTTACTCCACATGAGACAGGCAGCCCTCGCC
>NW_007825711.1:0-812 GCF_000696425.1 Galeopterus variegatus
AAGAAGGAAATAGACACTAAGACCATAATAGCAGGGGACCTGAACACCCCACTGTCAATATAAGACAGATCATATAGGCAAGGAATCAGCAGAGAAACACAAGATCTAAACAACATACTAGACCAATTGGACTTGGCAGATATCTACAGAACATTCCATCCAACAACCTCAGAATATTCATTCTTCTCATCAGCACATGGAACATTCTCCAGGAGAGATCACATGTTAGGTTACAAATCAAGTCTCAACAAATTCAAAAAAATTGGAATTACCCCAGGTATATTTTCAGACCACAATGAATTAAAATTAGAAATCAATAACAAATGAAATTCTGGAAACTATACAAACACATGGAAATTAAACAGCATTCTACTTAATGACATATGGGTCCAAGAAGAAATCAAACAGGAAATCAAAAAATTTATTGAAACTAATGAAAATAATGATACATCGTACCAAAACCTGTTGGATACTTGAAAAGCAGGACTAAGGGGGAAATTTATTGCATTAAATGCTTACTTCAGAAAAATGGAAAGACGGCAAGTGAACAACCTAACACTTCACCTTAAAGAACTAGAAAAACAAGAACAATCCAAACCCAAAGTTAGCAGACGGAAAGAATTCATTAAGATCAGAGTAGAACTTAATGAAATTGAAACTCAAAAAACAATACAAAAGATCAACGAATCAAAAAGTTGGTTTTTTGAAAAGATAAATAAAATTGACAAACTACCAGCATGGCTAACTAAAAAAGAGAGAAGATCCAAATAACAAAAATTAGAAATGAAAAAGGTGATATTACAACTAATACA
>NW_007825712.1:0-812 GCF_000696425.1 Galeopterus variegatus
GGCGCCGGTGAGGGGACGGACGTCTGAAGCTGTTGTCTTCTACCATGCTCGTTCCACATCACCCTTTTTGGCAGCGTGACGGATCTTTCCCAGATGTCTTAGTCGAATCTCCTACCTAAGCCTAAAGCCGAATCCCTTTCTCAGCAAAACGGAGTCTGCACTTGCCTCCTGCAACCTGGTGGAGGTGCCCGAGAGTGACTCTTCCTTCTCCCCTCAAAAGTCAAAAAGATTCAGTCTCCGGCACCTCCAACAGTTTGCAGGAGGTGACTGCGGAAGCCGAAAGAGAATCAGATTTCGGCTGAGCTCCTAGATCCGACTCAGATATCTGGGAAAGATCCATCACGCTGCGAAAATGGGTGATGTGGAAAGAGTACAGCAGATCCTTCCATGTGGAGTAGGGGACTTGAAAGACAGATTGGAACGAGAAGAAAAGGGCACAGCCAGTGCCAAGCATAAGAAACAACTGATCAGTAGCCATGGCAAGCGATAGCCTGTGAGAACCAACTTTCAATCTGCCCAGTGACTGCTGACGTCAGTCAGCAACCATTGGTCAAGCCGGTACCCCGCACGAGCCCTCTTAGAACTCTTGGGGCCTCGGGCTGTGTGCGCATGCGCACTTGTGTTTAGACCTGCGGCTTGGTTACCGTTCCGAACGCGAAGCTTTTGAGCGTTGATGTTGTGGCACAGAGGTTCGCTTCTCCAAAATAGTACCGAGTAAAATTCGAGTATATTGGCTTTAGAAGTGGGTACCAGCCGAAGGCCCAGGTGAGGGGATGGGCCTCTGAAGCTGCTGTCTTCTACCAAGAAGAAGC
>NW_007825713.1:0-812 GCF_000696425.1 Galeopterus variegatus
ATCAAGGAATTTCTCCCAGGATATACCACTAATGAATGGGGAAAGCAGGATCGGAAAGTGCCAGAAGTCCAGTGAGGGACCATCTCAGGCTATGTCCCACCTTTAGCCTGATCCTACAGGGGAGTTCTGAGTCCAAACTGTGTGCCAGGTTTCATCCTTCCTTCATGCAAGGGAGCTGGGCTTGGCATCCTTTAGTCTTTGGCTTTGAACTTTGAAGTAGAGGGTGGGAAGGGTGGGGAATGTAAACTCCAAGCACTTTGGGCTTTGTGACATGTGGACAAAGCAGCACCTGTAGTCCAAAGGAACTCCTGCAGAGAGAGTGGCAGGGAGGCTGTAAAAAAACCAAAGCAGAGCACATACCCAGGGACCTAGCCAGGTGCTGAGTGAAGCCCCATCTGCATAGAAGCAGGCAAGAAATGGAGCACACCTGGGGTCCACGGCAGGTGCTGAGGGCAGCATCCTCTGCATGGAAGCAAGCAAGAGGCATGTTGAAAACACCACTTCTCTGCTGGTGGTCCACCATAGCCACCACCACAGCCATAACTGCTGAAAAAGTGGCTCAACACCATAGCAGTAGCCACAGTCACCAGCAGGTGGCCCACCAGACACTGAACTGCTTTGACACAAGGAAAGTCATCAGCAGAGACCAGAGGATGTCTCTCTCCTCAAAGCCCACTCCAGAGTAATAGAAGACACAACTGCTCTACCAGGTGACCACACATAAATGTAGAGATACTAGAAATGAGAAATCCCAAGAAAATATGACACCATCAAAAGAATAAAGTAATTCTCAAATACCAGACCCTATAGGG
>NW_007825714.1:0-812 GCF_000696425.1 Galeopterus variegatus
TTACAAGAAGAGATGTAAATAGTAAGTCAAATGTGGAGATAAAATAGAACCATAAAAAAAATCACAATTTTTAAGAAAAGGCAGAATAAGAGAGAAACAACAAACATACAAAATAAATAGAAAGCAGCTAGCTAGATGGCAGATTTCAATCCCATCATATGGATAATCACATTAAACATCCCAAGTAGAAGATAAAGATAATCAGATGGGATCAAACAGCAAGACTCAAAAAACTTCGGTATTCCACAAGCGCAACTTAAATGTAAATACATAGATGGGTCAAAAGGATAAGAATGGAAGGGGACAGAGAGGTGGGTTAGGGAGAAATTGGTAAAGGGCCACAAAAAATAATTACATTGTATGCATAAGGATAAAATTTTTTAAAAAGCACCAAAAAAGGGAAAAGAATGGAAAAAGAAACACCATAAAAATACTAACCAATGGGGCCGGCCCGGTGGCGCACTGTAGAGTGCGCTTCTTGGGAGTGCGGCGGTGCTCCCGCCGAGGGTTCGGATCCCATGTGGAGACCGGTTCCCGCTCACTGGCTGAGCGCGGTGCGGGCGCAACACCGAGGGTTGCAATCCCGTTGCCAGTCCCCGGTACAGGCGTGACACTGAGGGTTGCGATCCCACTACTAGTCAGTAAAAAAGACAAAAAGAAAAAAAAAATACTAACCAACAAAATTACAATCAGCTAGAAGGAATGAGTTCTGATGTTCTTTTGCACAGTAGGGTGACAGTGGTTAACAGTAGAGTATTGAGCAATATGTACATAATAGCTAGAAGAGAGGCTTTTGAAAGTTCTCGCCACAA
>NW_007825715.1:0-812 GCF_000696425.1 Galeopterus variegatus
TCTTCACAGTCCACCCCACATACATATTTAGGAAGATTCATGCTTACCCTAAGATGCTAAAGTAGCCATTCCTCTAATAAATACCATGTGACTTAAAGAGGTAAATGTATTTTTCTAGATGTCTGTGTAACTAGGTAGAAAGGACTTAATGTTAAAAGAATAAGACCTAGTTTAGGATAAAGCCTTTGCATTCCAGCCTGGGGTGGTCATGGGATCCTATACCAGTGGTATCCTATACCAGTACCAGCAGACAGATGTTAAAGAAGCCATAGCCTGTGGAGCCACTGAGTGTTTTAATGCAGTGTACAAAATGTTGAAATTCTGGGCTGAGCCCGTGGCGCACTCGGGAGAGTGCGGTGCTGGGAGCGCAGGAGCGCTCCCGCCATGGGTTCGGATCCTATATAGGGATGGCCAGTGTGCTCACTGGTTGAGCGTGGTGCGGCTGGTCTCAAAAAGGACAAAAAAAAAAAAAAAATGTTAATTCTAAACTCCAATGTGATGGTTTTAGGTGGTGGGGCCTTTGGGAAGAAATTAGGTCATGACGGTAGAGCCCTTATGAATGGGATTATGGCTTTTATAAAAGGAATCCCAGAGAGCTCTCTAGCCCCCTTTCTGCCATGGGAGGATACAAGAAGTTGGCCATCTACAGCCCAGAAGAGGGCCCTTGCCAGAACTGACCATGCTGACACCCTGATCTCAGACTTCTACCCTCCAGAAATATGAGAAATAAATGTTTGTTGTTGAAACCACAAAGTCTACAGTTATTTGTTATAGAAGCCCAAATGGACTAAGACACTTTGATATTCATGTCA
>NW_007825716.1:0-812 GCF_000696425.1 Galeopterus variegatus
TCCTTTCATGGTAAAAACTGAGTAAATTAAGTATAGAAGAAAGTGTCTCAACACAAGGAAAGACATATACAACAAATCCATCACCCACATCAATATGAAAGAGAAAAAGTTCAGCTTTTCCCTTAAAAACAGGAACAAGACAAGGATGCCCACTCTCATTACTCCTATTTAACATGGTATTGGAAGTACTAGCCAGAGAAATCAGGCAAGAGAAGGCAATAAAGGACATCCAGATGGAAAAGATGAAGTCAAACTGTCCTTATTTGCAGATGACAGGATTCTATACATAGAAAAACCTAAAGACTCTGGGAGGAAAAGAATTCTTAGAGCTGCTAAACGATTTTAGTAAAGTTGCAGGATACAAAATTAACAGTAAAAATCAGCAGTGTTTATATACTCCAGCAATTAATTAGTAGAAAAAGAAATCAAGCAAGCAAAACCATTTACAATAGTGACAAAAAAAAAAAAAAAGAAATAATACAAAGCAGAACAAAACAAAACAAAAAAACTAGGAATCAATTTAAACAAGGTGGTGAAAATCTCTATAATGAGAACTAAAAATCACTGCTGAAAAAAATTAAAGAGGACACAAAAAGATGGAAAGATATTCCAGGCTCTTTGATTGGAAGAATTAACATTGTGAAAATGTACATACTACCCAAGATGGTCTACAGATTCAATGCAATCCCCATTAAAATACCAATGACATTCTTCACAGAAATATAAAAACAATCCTAACATTCATAATGGGACCATAAAGGACCTCAAATAGGGCCGGCCCGGTGGCGCACTGCTACAGTGCGCCACTTGGG
>NW_007825717.1:0-812 GCF_000696425.1 Galeopterus variegatus
TCCATGGTCTCTGCTGCCTAAAGAAATGTTATTAGGCAGTTCTTCCATAAAAAGAGCTTGGCATTCAATAAATTTGAGAAATGCTTGGAAAGAGGTAGTTAAATAGATCCTACTCTGCAGGACATCTCCATCAGTGAGCAGGAACACAGGGACCCTCCCTGCTTGGCCTTTGCCCCACTCCTGCTGCCCCCGCCCCTTCAAGCTTCTCTAAGGTCTCTTCCAGTCTCCAAATTTTGGTCAGGACAGGAACTGCATGAAAGACTGCGCTTCTGCAGTTTACCCCTGACTGGAACAAAACTACCCTTTCAGATGCTCATATCCCTTCAGCGTTCTCACGCCTGTGCAATCCCAGAGCCATGAGCCAGCACATTTCATGTCACTTGCAAATACAATATCATGAAGAAATACAGAAAAGCAGGTTTTCAAATAGAGCTTTTCACAACTGTGATTTGGGAATGCTCAAGTAATCTCAGCATTCTCGTGGGTTTCCAGCTCAAAAATCAGAGTTCCTCTCAAATACCTGGAAGCTGTCATGAGTTGATTCTTATAATCACCTCATTTTTTCTAGTCACTTCTGTCAAAACACACCATTGCTTCTTTACAACTAGTATTGTGTGTGTTCACAGTGGGGCAGATGGCTGCGTTCACTGATTCAGGCTCTCGCCTCTCTTCTCTTAAACTCTTTTCCACTTTTGTTACCATGAGTGCAACTGTGAAATTTGAAGCCTGACTCTATGTGCACATACAAAAATAACAAACAGTGTTCTGTGTTCTTATTTTGGGGACTTTTTTTTTTTTTTTTTTTTTTTTTT
>NW_007825718.1:0-812 GCF_000696425.1 Galeopterus variegatus
ACTGTTGTAAACTCTTTGACAGCCATCCTGGTATAGGAATGGCTTCTAGAAATACTCTTGTTGCCAACTGTGCACTCATCTGGCATTATGACACAAAGGTACAGTGCCAGAGTCATATAATAGGAATGTATCTTACAGTGGTTAGCACCATAAGTGTGTGGGTAATGGAGAAGAAGCAAGTTTTTAAAGATACAGAGTCTGATGCTAGTTTGGGGAAAATCCTTCCAATCATATCTGTAATATTATAAGTAGATAACTTGGTTATCATTGATGCCAAGTCAAAAGGAAAGTTCTCCCTTAGTATAAACGTATACTTGTTAATGTGTCATGTATAATCTTCAATGCAACACACGCCTTTTTCTTTCTTGGTGGGAATCTGTAATCTAGAATTTATTAAGATTATCTTATTTTTTGGGCCCACCCCATGGCGCACTTGGGAGAGTGTGGCACTGGGAACGCAGCAGCGCTCCCGCCTCAGGTTCGGATCCTATATAGGGATGGCCCTGGTGCGCTCACTGGCTGAGTGCGGTGTGGCCCTTCACAGAAAAGGACAAAAAAAAAAAAAAGATTATCTTATTTTAAAGCACAAACTTACAGCAATACTACAAACAGCAAGCACATTTGTATGTGAAGTTGTATATTGTATGCATCCCAAATATAAATAAAAAACAAATATTGATCAACCTTATCAGTGGGAAGACTAAACTATCTTTTTATTTTCTAAATAGAAAACAATAAAATAATTCTATTCACATGAAGAAGCAAAGAGAATTCATCCAACATGTGGAAAAGAAAGCATTATACTGGTGTGA
>NW_007825719.1:0-812 GCF_000696425.1 Galeopterus variegatus
ATTAACACAAGATGTTATAAAAACATTAAATAAGGTATCAAAAAATGTCAGAGTTTGGTAAATTTTTTAAAAAAATCCTGAATAAAGTAATAACTAAATTATTTATTAAAAGAAAAAATTACCAGTTTGTGCTTCTGATTAAATAGTATAAATAATATATCCTATCACATACATTTAACATTTTAGTGCATGTAAGATGAATCACTAAATAAGAAAAAAATCTGTTATAATACATAACTGAGACTTGGTGAATTGTACTGTTCTTCAGCAGGTTAATGTTCTGAAAACAATAAATATAAACATCCCTAAAAAGTACAAAAATTATATTTTAAAAGGCATTAAATAGATGTAGAAACAGCATGGGCTGAAGCAACTAAATTTATATAGAAGACATCAATTCTGAGGTAATCTTATAATCAGGAACTACTTAACTATACTAAGGATATTTTCCAGTTCTGAATATGGGCTGAGAATCAAATCTGGTTCCACAGAAATCATCTGTTGGAGAAAAGAGTATCTGAGAAAGTGTTATAAACAGGTGTCATGTTCCCCCCTCAAATTCACATGTTGATGAACTAACCCCCGATGTGACTGTATTTGGGGATAAGGCTTTGAGAAAGGTAACCAAAGTTAATGAAATCATAGGGTAGGGCCCTAAACTGTTGGAACTTGTGTCCTTATAAGAAGAGTGGGGGGATGGTGAGTGGCTGGTTAATGGACACAAAAATACAGCGAGATAGGGAAAATAAGTCCTATTGGTGTACAGCTGACCCAGAAATCTACAACCAATAATGATTTACTACATGTAACAA
>NW_007825720.1:0-812 GCF_000696425.1 Galeopterus variegatus
CACAGTTGAGTTTAATTTTTAAAATCCAATCTGAGAATTCTTTTAGCTATTAGTGTTTTTCTATTTAAATTTATTTGGATTTTTGTTCCCATTGTCTACTTTTATGCTGTTCATTGATTGCATTTGTCTTGGCTTTTTTCTCTCTCCTGCTACCTATTCAATGTATTTAATGTTTTTTATGCTCACTTTTACCCCTCCTACTGGTTTTAAAAATAAAGGTTTTGTTTGTATTTCTTAGTACCTACCCTTAAAGTTTGGATAGGAAATATTTAACTTAACCTAAAGATAAATACTTGTTATTTTTAACTTTTTCAAGACAAAAGCAACTAGACTTCTTAATCTGCAAGTCCCCTGTGCCATATATGGTTAATTGTTGAACAATATTTTAATTTACACTTTTTCCTATACCCCCATATTTAGTTAGAATTATTTTATACAGTCAATGCTTGCTTACTGATTTATTTGTTCAGAATAGTTTCTTGTATCCCATTCCTTAAATCTGAGTTCAATTTCCTTTTTCGTTAAGTATGTTTTTTGTACTTCTTTCAGTGAACACTTATAAGTGGTTTGTACTTCTTTCAGTGAACACTTATAAATTTCTTAGCTTTTCTTTCATTTCTAGTGAGGGGACAAAATAGTGTTATCTTTCAATCTTACAAAACAGTTTAGTTGGATACAAATTCTTGTTTGACAATTACTTTTTGTAAATATTTTTAGAATAATATTTCATTGTCATGTGGTTTCTATCGTCTGTTGTGTATCTAATGTCTGTTCCTTTGTTGATAATTTACTCTTTCTTCTGATGGTCTTTA
>NW_007825721.1:0-812 GCF_000696425.1 Galeopterus variegatus
CCCCAGCGATATGATGTAAAAAGAATTCCCATTTTACAGAAACCATACTATTTTACAGATGGAGAACCTGAAGTTCAGAGAGATTTAATACCTTGCTCATGGTTGCACAGCCAGTTTGTGGCAATACCCAGAATTTTTTGTTTGTTTTGCAGATTTGCATGACTACAATAACCAGGTTTGTCTTCTATTCCATGCTGTTTCCCAGCAATTTAGCTAAGTGGAGACCGTAGTTTATTAGAAAAATAAAACTCCAAGGACTGCACTTTTGATTCAATTTTCCACATATTCCAAGAGGGGTAAGTGACTCATTTCTGACCACTCCACAGCTGCCTTTTAACTCCCAAGTGTTTAAAAAGCGGGGATTATGGCAAGAGAATGTTTCATTTCCTTGACTCAGATCAGGCTCTCTTAATTAAGGGAAACATTCCACTTGTTAGAATCATAGATAAAGACTCTCCCATGCCATTATCTTCAGTCAGACTGACTGGAGGCATCTTTTTATGATATAAAGCGATAAAGCTGAGCTTCTTAGAAAGGCATTGTTCATCTCTTCCTCTTTCCTATCTGTTAGAAGCAGAGATGAGGTTTTGTGGGCTTGGTGAAACTGCCCTCTATATTCCCGTAACATTCCCTGGGGAATAACCTGTGGGTCTTTCAACTCTGTTTTCTCTCCAAAATTGACATTGTTGAACAACACAAAGGAACCTCTAAATATCAAAGGCCAAGTAAGCCAACACCCAGAGAGCAAGGCAATTCTTTTGAAAATTAGCCCATAATCTTCCTCTATGGTCCTCTTTGTGGACAATGCATGT
>NW_007825722.1:0-812 GCF_000696425.1 Galeopterus variegatus
TGCTGGGGTTTGCCACCATCTTACATGATGCAGAGATTAAGAATCATCTAGTTCAATTTCCCGACCCCCCCAAAATTTAAATTTGTATGAGGACTCATATTTCCTCAGCGTATTTATGGTACTTGATATGTAGAGAACTGCTAAGATAAATGACAGGCAGGTCTGAGGGCCATTAAGCCTGGAGTGACAAAGCTGGGGACAAAGCCCTGGACTGGAATCTCCCTCCACATAAGCTTAGACTGAAGGGCATTTTTCCTAAAATTTTCGAAGGACAGGAACACTACCAATTTCCTTCCCTGGAACCTGGCTGAGGACAATCCCACTGAATAATCCTTCACCAAGGCACTTACCCCTCTTCTAGTAAAAATAGCAAGCTTTTTAGTTTTTGCACAATGTATGGTTTTATGAATTTACAAGATAAGTTAGCCATTGGGGGATGTTTTTTCTTCAATGTGTTGATCATTAGAAGAAATTGCAAAGATTCGTTATACCCTGAAATAGTCTTCTGCTATTAAAAGAATGAAAAATAGCTATGTGTACTGATGTAGGGGAATTTCAAAGACTTATTAAGTGAAAAAGCAAGCATCAAAAATGTGTATTTGAAGGAGAGGGGGATGGGGAGACATTGGACAAGGGGCATAAAGAATAATTATGATTTGTAACAATACATATGCTAGTAATATTGATTTGATCAACATATCTCAACATTGAACCCCCAAAATTTGTATAATCAATTTTGATTCACTAAAATTTTTTTTAAAAAATAGGTATTCTTTGATTCCATTTTGTTTTATAAAAACAAAACCAACACT
>NW_007825723.1:0-812 GCF_000696425.1 Galeopterus variegatus
AATAAATAAATAAAATGTGTATCGAGGCCTGATCAGCACCAGCACTATCAGGAATACGGCTACAAACGAGAAGGGGAACCTGCCTCAAGGAGCCCCCCAGTCCTTGGATGTCTGAAGACATCCCCACGCCCCCTTCTGCGGCTCCCGCACTTCCAAGCAGATCCCTTCTACTCCCCTGGCCACTGCCTCTAGGGCCTGGCTGCCGGCACGTTGACCATCCCGCCCGTCTTAGTCTTTAGAGCTGTGAAAGCAGAAGCACCACAGACCAGGCAGGTTAAACAACAAGGTTTTATTGCTCACAGCTCTGAAGGCTGCAAGTCCAACCTTCAAGGCACTGGCAGACTTGCTGTCCCGTGGAGACCCTCTTCCTGGCTCACAGGTGGTGCCACCTCACTGTGTCCTCCCATGGCGGAGTGGGTGAGGGGGCTCTCTGGGATCTCCTTTCTAAGGGCACTGATCCACTCCTGAGGTCCTCACACTCATGACCCAATCACCTTCTGAAGGTCCCCAGTCCTAACGCCATCACACTGGGGTTTAGAATTCCAGCATATGAATTTGCAGGGGGACAGCCACACTTGGTCCATACCAACGACCATGAAATTGTCCCCCTGAAACAGAACACCTGGGGAGACTGTACCAGCAGCCTGCTTGGAGGATGGATTCCCCTGTCCTCGTCCAGACAAGTCCTTCACATCCCACACTCATATCAGTGTGGCCCTGATATGGGTTGGTATTTTATCATCCCTATCTGGATTTTAGTTTCTACACTGGATTTATGATATTAGAAACAAAATGCAGATGTGTTTGTATGG
>NW_007825724.1:0-812 GCF_000696425.1 Galeopterus variegatus
CTTCTCTGTGACTGCAAGTACTTCCTGAATATCCCAAGGGTGGGATGTCTTGGAACAGACACTATTTATGAATTCATTGATCCAGGTGAAGTGCCACGTTCTCCTGGAAGCCTCTCCGGGCACTTGCTCTCTGCTTCTCACTGGCACTTGGCAGGCCCTTCTGGAGAACACAAGAGCTGCCCCTTATCTCTTCCATGAAGGGCAGAGAATGTCAGTCTTCCCAGTGATTTTTGTTTTTAATGGTGCCTGGCTGACCCCTTGAACTTGGTGTTACAAGGCTGTTCTCTAACCAACTGAGCTAACTGGTTAGCCCCAGTCTTCCCCACTTTTGTGGTCACCAATAAAGGCACAACCTTAGCCCTCCAGAGATGCCTGCTCCTCATAAGGACACTGAAGCCCAGGAAAGGCACTCACTTGAGGTCAGACAGCTGAGAAGTAGCAGAGCTGGGCTGGAACTCAGGCCTCCAGACTCCCTGTCCAGTGTCCTTTCCCTGCTCAGGGCTTCCTCCATGACATGTGAGCATTTTACAGAGACAGCAGTTCATTCAAAGGAGACCCTCACGGTTACGCCAAGCATGGAGCTCATCTGGGAGATTTTGGCTTGAGCATTAAGGGAAGACCATGCCTTACTCATTTCTGATTCCCCAGCCCCGCCCCTGCTCCTACCTGGGCCCAGCCTCATCCCTTGCAGAGGTGGGCAGAGCATAGCCTGAGTGCCTGTAATACACAGATGACAACACTAGAGGGCGACCTCACTGCTTTAATCCCTGTGACCACAAGGGCTTCAAGCAGCCCCTCGGTCAGATAATGAT
>NW_007825725.1:0-812 GCF_000696425.1 Galeopterus variegatus
AAATGGATTAAAGAATTAAATATACACCCTGAAACAATAAAACTTCTTAAAAAAAACATAGATAAACACTCCACGAAGTGGGACTGGGCACAGACTTCATGAATACAACCCCAAAAGCACAGGCAGCCAAAGGAAAAATAAGCAAGTGGGATTATATCAAGCTAAAATGCTTCTACACAGCAAAAGAAACAATTAACAGAGTTAAAAGACAACCAACAGAGTGGGAGAAAATATTTGCAAAATATACATCTGACAAAGGATTATTATCCAGAATATACAAGGAACTCAAACAACTTTACAACTAAAAAGCAAGTAACACAATTAAAAAATTGGCAAAGGAGCTAAACAGGCATTTCTCAAAGGAAGATGTATGAATGGCCAACAGACATATGAAAAAATGCAATGCTCAACATCACTGAGCATTCGGGAAATGCAAATCAAAACCACACTGAGATACCATCTCACCCCAGTTAGGATGGCTAATATTCAAAAGACTGTGAACGATAAATGCTGACGAGGTTTTGGAGAAAAAGGAACTCTCATACATTGTTGTTGGGACTGCAAAATGGTGCAGCCTCTATGGAAAATTGTATGGACATTCTTCAAACAATTGCAGATAGATCTACCATATGACCCAGCTATCCCACTGCTGGGAATATACCCAAAGGAATGGAAATCATCAAGTCGAAGGTATACATGTTTCCCAGTGTTCATTGCAGCACTCTTCACAATAGCCAAGAGTTGGAACCAACCCAAATGTCCATCATGAGATGAGTGGATATGGAAACTGTGGTATATCTACACAATGGAAT
>NW_007825726.1:0-812 GCF_000696425.1 Galeopterus variegatus
ATTATTATGTCCACTTTACCAATGGGGAAACTGAGGCCTAGAGAGAGAAAGACTTGCCTGAGGTCTCAGAGCTATGATTTAGCACAGCCAGCACTATAAAGTGCTGAACTTTGAACCACACTGACCTGAATTCGAATCCTGATCTGCCTTTTACTTGCTTTGTGACTTTGGGCCCATTAATTAACCTCTCTGAGCCTCAGTTTCCTCATTTCTAAAATGAAACAATAGGATCATTGTGAGTGTTGAAAGAAATCAGTTACATAAAATGCCTGGCACAAAGGTCTCAATAAAGGTCAGTTCTCTTTCCCACCCCCTCACCCTTAAGTAAATTTGAGATGTTTGAGGCTTCCTAGAGGAGGTGATCTTAGCACTGGGGCTGCCAGATGAAAAGCAGTGATGCAGGTGAACCAGTTGTTAAAGCCCACTTCTCCTCTGGGATCCCCCAAGGTCAGTGTCCCCAAGGTCATCGTGTGCCAGGCAGGCAGAGAGCAGCCCATCTCTCTCTCCCCCCAAGCCCTGGGCTGGAGGGCAGGCACGAAGACAGTGAAGACCATAAATAAGGCCAACGAGGAAGCAATCATTCCAGCCTGTGTGGCGCCGGCCATTTCCCGTCACGCTGCTACTTTTAGTGCCGCCACCGTCACGGCCAGCGGAGGCAGGGGAGGTTGGATGGCTCCTCCCGCAGGCCGTTTTTTCTGAGCCTGTTAGATGCCAGGCAAGTGGGCGAGAGGAGTGAAAGCAAGGGCAAGTCGGCAGGAGGGAGTAGGACCTCACCCCAGCCTCACCTACCGTCTGCCCCAGCTGCTCTGCGA
>NW_007825727.1:0-812 GCF_000696425.1 Galeopterus variegatus
TGAGGTGATGTACGGAAGACCGCCACTCCCCCCAGGTATTACCCCTAAACAGGGGTCCATATCCTCCAGCTTAGCCATACCCCTACTTTCCCATCTATGCACCGAACTTTGGAAATACCAAGATTGGTTACTCCCTGACCCAACTTCCTCACAAAACACCCTTACAATACACCCAGGAGATTTAGTTTACTGTACCTCCCCCGAACCGCGGGACCCCTTAGTCCCGAAATGGGAGGGCCCATACACAGCTATCCTATGCACCCCCACTGCTGCCAAACTTGCGTTTCCGGACAACCAAGTAACTCCATGGGTCCACATTTCTAGGTTAAAACCCTGCTTCCTGACCTCACCAATGGATCCCGCGGAACCTACGCGTGACCTGCAAGTTCAGGACACACCCTTTCAAGAAACTAAAACCTTTGCCTGCACGCCTCACCCCTCTGACCCCCTCAAGCTCTGCTTATCCCGACTCCCAAGTCTCCCTCCAGTACAGGAACCATGACCACTCCCGTTAACGTCATCCTGTTTCTCTCGCTGTCCCTAGTAGGTGCCTCTAAATACGAGAAACTTAAATAATGGGGCAAGGTAAGACCACCAAACTACTCCCTTCCACGGCGGACTGTCCTGTAGCTGGATGCCAAAGTGCCATCTCTATCCCACTTACAAACAGTAAGCTGATCTCTCAATCTTCCCACCCATGCCTATGCTTTCTAATAGGTGCGGGAGGCCAAATATTTCAGTGCGACACAGGAAACTCTTACCAACTTTACATTAAGGACTCCTGGGACTCCAGATGGGCTGGGGTAGTTACT
>NW_007825728.1:0-812 GCF_000696425.1 Galeopterus variegatus
ACAGTTGAAGAGCTGTAGCAACAACTGTATGGCCTGCAAGGCCTAAAAATATTTACTATCTGGCTGTTTACAGAAAACACCAGATAGAAGTTAAGGAGTCTGTAGCTAGCCTTCTAATAATCCCTGTATTCATACCATTTAAATGGTTCCCCATCTTCAGAAAAGAATGGCTCTGAGTGAGGTAAAAAATATGAAAACTTGCTACTTAGCTTTTGGATAGTTGAATAAAGGTGTAATCAACAGAGAGGGACAAACTGGGGTTTTGCACAATCTTCCACACAGCTCAAACTTAGTAGGCATTGCAAACTGTGTGATAGAACTAAATGGGGGTGCTGAAAATCAAATTTAGGATTTTCAGGTAGGCTGTAAATAGTTCCATTAAATATCCAAAGTGGCTCTGTTGTGTGGAAAAGAATGAAATGTGTATGCTTTCAAGTGATTTGCTAAAATAATTTCCACTCTTTTCTTCACTCAGAATATATGGCCTGTAATAAAGAACACCCAAGATAATATAACTTGGACATATCACTGAACAAATTTTTATCACTGGTAGAGTGATCAGAAACCCTACTCATCCTTCTTTAACTTACGTACCTGTGGGTAGAATGGTGTGGGGAGAGAGGTGTGAATGATCCATTCCTCTCCTTCATCTATCTTTTAAAAGTCGTTTTAAATACTATCAATTTTTCAGACAGATCAGACTGAAAGTTGTTTAAAAAATAATCTAGTATCTTTTCCTTATGAAAATGATGCCTGCTGTTGCTTTAGACAGCAGGTAAGAGAACCTCATGGCTTGTTCTCATTAGAGTGGA
>NW_007825730.1:0-812 GCF_000696425.1 Galeopterus variegatus
CCTATTATTGCCCAATGTAGATAAATTATAGTCTGCCCTTACTGGTGCATATTATAATGTTTCTAAATTTTTGCTACTCCTAACCAAGCTGCCTAGACATCTTTGGCCCTTGTTAAAAGAAAAAACTTTAGATAAATTTGGCAGTTTATTTGAATAAAGAACAATCTGATTCATGTACCAGGCAGCACTCAGAACCGGAAGAGTTCAGAAAGCTCTGCCGAGCACCATGCGCAGCCAAACATGAAAGCAAAGTAGAGAAATCACCTGACTGTCTACAACCAGGTGTCTGCCTTACTTGGGCAGGGTGTGATCAGTTTGCTGCCTGTGATTGGCTGAAGCTTGGCTGTTTGCGATTGGCTGAGACCCAGCTATTTGTTACAAAAAAGAAATCCTAAATTAGGTTGTAGTTTGTTATGTAGGAGCTCAAACTACAAAGACAGCCTCAGGCTAATGGCCTCCTGCTTATTTAATTTAACATTCTGAATCCTTAAACACATGAGTGATACAAAGAAGCATCTACCAAGAAATAGAATTCTGGATCACAAGCAGTGTCAACCAGTACAATAAAATGTGCACCAGTTTACATGTCCCCTGAATCTTGCTAACACTATATTATCAAACTTCTAATTTCGCCAATCTGATGACCTGACGAATGGCAATACTTATTGTTCTAATTTGCATTTTCCCAATTACTAGTGATATTGGATATCTTTTTTACATGTTAATAGCCATCTCTATTTACTTACTTCTCTGAATTTCCCTTCTTTTTTTCCCCCATCATTTTATCAGATTGTTTATCTTTTTTTTTTTTT
>NW_007825731.1:0-812 GCF_000696425.1 Galeopterus variegatus
CCTCAGGCTGATTGTTGTTAAGCTGTATGACTGGAGGTCTGGAGGTTGGAGCTCTAGCAGCAAAGGCCTGTTGTAAGGAACTCGGGAAAAACAATCAAGGATCCTGTCTTTGGTGCTGGCACTGGGCTTCGTTTCCATGTTGTTGTTTTTCTGGTCTTAAAAGACAAATTCTTTACTGATGCAGTAAGACTGGAGCTTGAGAAACAGAACAAATGTTATTTTAAATGCCATAATGATAATAATTTAATCAAATGTGATTTGCTTTTAATAACTTCTTTACTGGTCCTTTCATTTCAAAAAGTGGCCATGTGAATGGTTTGCTTGTTTCATTTTTAACAAGAGAGGAGGTAAACAACCCTGCTGTAGGAGCAGAAGACTAATGCTGCTTCTTCCCACACTCTGTTTCATGGAACAAAGTCAGCCCACCCTGCCATTACAACAAACTGGCCTGCAATGCCAACCTTCTTGATGTAGCCAGTGGCAGCATTGGGCCTGGTCCTTCCTCTGAACCCTGAGATATGGTATCCACCAGCCAGATAAAGACCAACTAACCTTTGCGCTGTGCCTAACTGTTCACAAAGCACTTCCATTAACACAGCTTCCTTTAAACCATGTTACCCCATTTCTCAGATGAGACACTAGGAATGGAACTAACTTACACTGTAACGTGGACACTGCCCTTCCACCTCCATGTCCAAGCTCCCTCCTCTACACCCCCATGGGCAGTGTGTTATATAACTAGCTCAGGCAGTCTATGCTGTACTTGTGAAAATAACTGAATTCTATTCATTTCTAAACCCTACCCTCTTATA
>NW_007825732.1:0-812 GCF_000696425.1 Galeopterus variegatus
TGCTTTTCAGTACTGTCTCTGTTGTATGCTGTCTCCATATGTGCACAGGTCTAGTTCCTCCCTCTGTTCTGAACCATTGTTCTCTTTGCCCATTTCTGCACTGGTAATACCATATGCTATGGTCTGAATGTGTCCCCCAAAATTCATGTGTCGGAAACATAATCCCCAGTGCAACAGTGTGGAGACTTGGGGCCTAATGGGAGGTGTTCTGCCCTCATGAATGGATGAACGCCACTATAAATAGGGCTTGCAGGAGTGGGCTCACCCTCTTCTGCCCTTCTGCCACGTTGAGGACACAGTGTTCATCCGCTTTCTGCCCTTTCACCTCCTGCCATATAAGGAGCAGCAATCAGGCCTTTATCAAATGCCAGTGCCTTGATCTTAGACTTCCCAGCCTCCAGAACTGTGAGAAAGAAATTTCTATCCTATGTAAATTACATAGTCTCAGGTACGAATTTCTGTTCATTTATAAATTACCCAGTCTCAGGTATTCTGTTGTAGCAGCACAAATTGGACTGAGACACCCCATTACCCAAATTATTACAGATTTTTAATAGTTTTGCCTGTCTCTGGACTTATTCCAATTCATCTTCTATACATTATTAGTAATTTGCTTAGAAAGTGAATCTGCTACTGCCGTCTCTTCCTAAGACACCTTCACTCACTCTCCATTTTCTTTGTTGGACTGGATTCAGCCTCTTAGCTGGGCACGTGTGGTCCATCAGAGTGCAGCCCCCGCCTTCCTTTTCAGCTCAGTCTCTCGTCATTCCCTGCTTTGTGCTTTTTTTTTTTTTTTTTTTTTTTTTTTTTTT
>NW_007825733.1:0-812 GCF_000696425.1 Galeopterus variegatus
TTTACAAAATTTCAAAGCACCCTGCACAAAGGACTTATTAATTACAAAAGGAAAATGAGTAAATTGACAGTGGAGAAGCCTGGCAGCCACCACCTGAATCAAGCGACCAAAGCGACCACCAGTACGGAGACAGACAGAAACCGTGCGCCACTTCATAGGACACAGAGGATACCAGGTCACTACTGCAGTAGTCCGGTCAAAGATGCATAGTCCGAATCTAATCATGAAGAAACACCAGACAAATTCAAATTAAGGGACAAGTTTTAAAATAATAGGCCTATAATCTTCAAAAGTGCTAAGGTCATGAAAATCGAGAGAGGCCAGAGGAACTGTTTCAGGTTGAAGAAGACTTAAAGAGACATGACAACTAAAGGCAGTTCGTAATTCTGAACTCCGTCTTTTTGCTGTAAAAAACATCACGGGTACATTAGACAAAACTTGAATGGTTGTATTGCTGTGAATTTCCTGATTTTGATCGTTGTATTGTAGTTAAATAGGAGAATGTTTTTGTTTATAAGAAAATACACACTGCAAAGAAATAAATGATAGGACACCAAGTCAACAATTACTCTCAAACGGTTCAGTAAAAAAGTCATTTATACTGTGCTTGTAACTTTTCTGTAAATTTGAGATTAAGATTAAAAAAAACAAATAAAATTCCTGATGTTCAGTTTGCATACAAAATGAAATAACCATCTCTAGAGAGGAGACCCGGGCTTGAGTGGCTGTTGAAGTTCCCAGATAATTCCAGTATGAACCTGGGTTAGAACCACAGACCTATTTTCAACATATGGTTTCTGAACCAGCAGAAT
>NW_007825734.1:0-812 GCF_000696425.1 Galeopterus variegatus
CTCAGGATTCCACAGCTACTGAGTGACAGAGCCAGGGATAGATCCCTTGTCTTCTAACTGGCCCAATCATGGTGACATTTGGGCTTTCATAGCATGTGATTTGGAGGAAGGTTTTTCTATGCAGGAAGAAAAAAAAAAAAAAGGCAAAACAAGAGACTCCAAATGAATGAACTCAAAACCTCTCCTTCTGTGAACATGCCATTCCCTCGATCACACGCACCGAAACTCGATATGGAACTTGATTTGGAACTCCTGTGCATAGTATTTATCAGCAGGCAAGACTGTCAGGCTCTTTTACTCTGGACACAAATGCTCCCGAGGCTGCCAACTGCTGGCACAAAATGAGACTTACAAAGGCAGTCTAATTCCCTCTGCAGTGCCACTACTGTAACCCCGCCTTCCATTTCCAGATAATTGGCTGCACATGTATGTGAGCCAGACATTTTTGCTGCAGAGCTTTACGCAATTACAGTAGTCAGCACTTTAGATTGCACATCTTATTTTCCAGGTGCTTTTTCAAGAGCTTTAGGCATATTAACTTGTTTAACCCCCTCAAAAACCCTCTTCACCATTTAACAGATAAGAAAACTGAGGCAGAGAGAAATTAATGTTTCCAAGTCTATACAACCACTAAAGGGTAGAACTGGGATTTGAACCCAAGGAGTCTGAATCCAGAGTCTGTGCTCTTAACCACTATGTCCTACTGCCCTTATGATTAAATAAACAAAGTTAAAATTAAAATCCTGGGCCGGCCCGGTGGCGCACTGCTACAGTGTGCCGCTTGGGAGGCGAGGCGGCGCTCCCGCCGAGGG
>NW_007825735.1:0-812 GCF_000696425.1 Galeopterus variegatus
ATCCACTTGTCTATTTATAAATGTGCAAATGTGCAGGGATGTTTCTATTATTAAATGGCTTCATATTCCCTTTTTTCCCCTGGCTTGAATATAGATATATTGTCTGCCTGTTACCAGTTGTGTCAAATCACTTCAACTAAATTTTCATGCATATTTTAACTTAGCTCCAAGGTAATGCCTCTGTCTTGTGAACAGAAATCCGATACACAGAACCAAAACTTCAAAACATCATAATTTAGGAGTTGATTAATCTCACTATAAAAAAGTCTGCACCATTCCAAAGTTCATCTCGGGGTTCCCTTCCATGGACCAAGGTAAGTGTTTGTCAAGGTAAGTGTTTGCAGAATACATAGATGGAAGGAGGAAGGGATGCAGGGGATTGCGATAAAGGGGGTGCAAGTGGAGCTGCACCCCCCAACAAGATGAAGAGCAGCCAGCATTGGGAATAGCCTGTCTCAGGATGGAATGCACTTAAAGGAGAGGAAGGAATCAGGTTCAACCACATCATTTTTCTACACGGTGAATTTTTTTTCTTTATTATAAACATATTCTGTGTACCCTGTTTTTAAAAAAGTGGCAAATATGTGAAAGTACAAAGAAGAAAATAAAAATTGCCATTGATTCTACTACCTGGAAATAACCATTGTAAATATTTTGGAGTATTTCGTAGGTACAAAAGCTTTCATGTTAAACAGAGTAGGGGTCACACTGGTATTTTATGTTGTGCTTTTTCTTTTGATACCATCTCAGGAAGACTTTTGCATGCTACTACACATTATTTTAAAACATGAATTTTCATACCTCTAAAATTT
>NW_007825736.1:0-812 GCF_000696425.1 Galeopterus variegatus
TCCCTCTGTGCTTTGCTTATTTCACTCAACATAAATTTCTCCAGGCTCATCCATGTTGTTGGCAAATGGGAGAATTTCATTCTTTTTTATGGTTGAGTAGTATTCCATGGCATACACACAATAATTTAATATAAATGTTGTTTTTCATTTTTCACCATCAAAAATAATGTGGTCATAAATACCTGTGAGCTAATAACATTTTTTCTCCAGGGTTTTTGTATTATTTCTGTAGACTGCATTCCCAGAAGTTGAATTACAGGGATGAATGGAAAAGAGTAGAGGGGTAAATGTTATGAATATTTTCACAGCCTTTGAGATATAATTACAAAATTACTTTCCAGGTTGTATTTTGTTTTAGACTGTTTATAATGCCACTAAGAGGCTTTGAAGGTACTTCTTTCCCCATAACCTGTGGGCAACAGGATTTTGGTTGCTGTTGTCAGTTGGTTCCAGTTGGCTCAGATATCTCTCTGATAATTGCAGTTTTTATTTATGTGAGACTGTGATTATGGCACATAAGATTTGCTGAGCAGAACTGAGCCCATGCTATTTATAGCAAACATCCCCTTAAACACTCACACACATGTATGACAAGCTATAAATACTGTTCATTTATAACTAGAGCATGGTTCTGGTAATTACCACCAATTTTATTCACCAGAATATTTGTGACATCCATAGACAGAAGAATTAAGTAGGTGTGGGATGGGCTTCCTTTTTTCTATTTTTATTCTTTGTCTTCCACCTCTCTGTTATTCTCACATCATCTTGTCCCATTCAATTGTATATACCAACCTATTCTACATTTAAAT
>NW_007825737.1:0-812 GCF_000696425.1 Galeopterus variegatus
TGTTATAAGGCTGCACTCTAACCAACCGCGCTAACAGGCCAGCCCTGGTTAATTAATCATGTGGAGACAAAGAAAAGTAATCAAGGCCAACATTTCACAGAATTAAGCAGGATGTACATTAGGAGGTTTTTTCACTATTTTGTTTGTTTTTCTTTCCTAGTTTCAGGGATGTGCCCAATTAGCCCGAATGCAGATTCTGATTCAGTAGGATGAGGCCAGAGCCTGAGACTCTGCATTTGTGACAAGTTCCAAGATGACTCCAAGATGCCGATCCTCAGACTAGCTACTTTTAGCAGCACAGGCGCAGTGAGGGAAAAAAGGAGCCTCAGCCAGAACGTCTTCAGGGAGCCCGGGTGCTCCCCATGCAGTCGTGACCCTCCCAAGAGGTGCTGTGTGTCCCGGAAACACACGCCGACTCTCCCTGGGCCTCAGTTTCTTCATTTACCCGGGTTAGCATAGGACGGGCCTCTGAGGTTGCTCGTGGGTCCATGATTGTATGACCTCAAATCTGATGACTTTGGTTCCAGGCAGAGGGGGAGGGAAAGTCATTGTAGTCAGCCCAAGGTGTCAGGTCCTAGGAGAACATTACATGTGACCAGCCTATGAAATGATTTCTTTCTAAAGGGATACTTGTTATTAAAACTAACTTTAAAAATGGCAAGGAAGACATCAGTTTATTACAACTAAGTCAATGACAAAGTCAGACTTTGCTTCTTTGTACTTCCTCAGTGCAGCAGGAGAGAAATAGACGTTGGCACGTAGGTCACCAGCAGTTGTGTGTGCTCAGTGCCCCGTTCAGGATTTCAAATGTG
>NW_007825738.1:0-812 GCF_000696425.1 Galeopterus variegatus
ATTACTAAGTGATTGTTTACAGAAGTTTTGACTTACTGACACAGAATTCTGCATAAAACCACCTAGGATCAAAGGACGTGTCTGGGATGACGGACTGTAGGATTGGGTTCCAACTGATGATCCATGTTTGTAATGCATTTTGCTAGATCTTGACCCACCTGAATTCAGCAGAACTGTGTGTACCATTTGTCTACCTGGTCTGACTGTCACATCAAATACACACAATGCAGCTTCTTTGCTTTGCTGCCTCATAGTATTCTCCTTAGCAGCAGAAAGCTGCTTACCAGTGTGCTGCTGCAACCTGAGATTCCAAGATAGTTGAAGTCCCTTGGGTCATTCTTTAACAAATAAGGAACAGAAGTTGGTGCCCAGGTCAGCCAGCCTTATCCTTTGGAAAGGAGGGTCAATTCTGAGTTGTGTTCTGTGTGGTTTCTTATAGTTTCCCCGGTGGAATTGATCCCTAATTTTCCACAGAGGTAACCAGTTAATTAACACATACTTTATTGGCTTGTCTGCCTTCCATGTCTCATGTTCTCTCCTGTATGTAAAATTTAAAACCTATTAAAATATAAGGCATAAGAGAACTAAGGGGAGATTGTCTAGGTAACTTTTATGGCCTCATTATGCTATAAGTGGCCACATGCAAATGTGGAGTTGAGTGGTGTCCCACAGGAATATTTACCTAACATATTTCATTCCATCTGATTTTGGTCCAAGTGATTCATTGTCTGACTGTTCTATACAGAATTCAAATTTCTCCACTCTAAGACATGACTGTATTTCAGTATAGTTTCTACTTATAGACTACAAAT
>NW_007825739.1:0-812 GCF_000696425.1 Galeopterus variegatus
GAATCATTAAATCCATCTGAAGTTAAAATATTCATAAAATTGTTGATTCAACAGTAATATAAATTTGAGTCATGAAAGTACTTGGGTGTTCTGAGAGGCAATACTTCTCTTGGAAACATTAATTTTTTGCCAGTATGGGATTATTAACTCTTAACCAAATACAGAACTAATTACTCTATCTGAAATTGCATTCAGAGTCCTTAATTTGGGCAAAACATTTCAAAAATTCTTGATTGGAAGATTATTCCAGAAGATCAACAGTTTGTAAGAGCAAAATCCATCTTCACTTTAGAATAATCACAAACTTATTCCAAGAGGAATTTCAAATGATAACCATTATTAATTTCAGCAACAGTTAAATATTACAAGCACTACTAGCACAGGCCAAGCAAAAGCTGTTATTAATATGGAAACCAAAATCAGTCAAAATTTTCTAATTCTCTAAAAGGTGATTTATTTTTTTCTTTTGGTTTGTTTTGTTTTTTTTTCAGGAAAACCAACCTTCTTTTGCATACATGTATTTAGCTGTGTTACTATAGCTTATTAGTCCAATTATTCCCACCCTCCCAAATATGTGATAACATTTGAACAGAACATTTAAAATGTTTAAGTACTTTTCATTAGTATAGTACAGAAAGAAGGGTGTGGTCTTTCCATGACAGTGACTTGACTTCAATTACCAGCTCTGTCAGACTTTGATTGCAGGCAAACAATTTAAAGTTCTATTTATCCTTACTTAAAATAAAGAAAATAAAAAAAATATGCTTCACGAATTTCATAGATTTCTTAGATAAGATAACATGCCCAAAGAT
>NW_007825740.1:0-812 GCF_000696425.1 Galeopterus variegatus
ATTATTATGTCCACTTTACCAATGGGGAAACTGAGGCCTAGAGAGAGAAAGACTTGCCTGAAGTCTCAGAGCTATGATTTAGCACAGCCAGCACTATAAACTGCTGAACTTTGAATCACACTGACCTGAATTCGAATCCTGATCTGCCTTTTACTTGCTTTGTGACTTTGGGCCCATTAATTAACCTCTCTGAGCCTCAGTTTCCTCATTTCTAAAATGAAACAATAGGATCATTGTGAGTGTTGAAAGAAATCAGTTACATAAAATGCCTGGCACAAAGGTCTCAATAAAGGTCAGTTCTCTTTCCCACCCCCTCACCCTTAAGTAAATTTGAGATGTTTGAGGCTTCCTAGAGGAGGTGATCTTAGCACTGGGGCTGGCAGATGAAAAGCAGTGATGCAGGTGAACCAGTTGTTAAAGCCCACTTCTCCTCTGGGATCCCCCAAGGTCAGTGTCCCCAAGGTCATTGTGTGCCAGGCAGGCAGAGAGCAGCCCATCTCTCTCTCCCCCCCAGCCCTGGGCTGGAGGGCAGGCACGAAGACAGTGAAGACCATAAATAAGGCCAACGAGGAAGCAATCATTCCAGCCTGTGCGGCGCCGGCCATTTCCCGTCACGCTGCTACTTTTAGTGCCGTCACTGTCACGGCCAGCGGAGGCAGGGGAGGTTGGATGGCTCCTCCCGCAGGCCGTTTTTTCTGAGCCTGTTAGATGCCAGGCAAGCGGGCGAGAGGAGTGAAAGCAAGGGCAAGTTGGCAGGAGGGAGTAGGACCTCACCCCAGCCTCACCTACCGTCTGCCCCAGCTGCTCTGCGA
>NW_007825741.1:0-812 GCF_000696425.1 Galeopterus variegatus
CTACCACAGCCAAGAAGTGATGGGGCATCCAGGTGCTTTTCCCATGAACTCAAGATCTCACCCACATCCCTGATGACCCAACACAGAATCACTCACTTCAGCAAGTGTCCCCATACCAAGGCCACAGAGGCACTCAGACAACTTTGACATTGAATAAAGCCAAAGTTACCACACAGAGAATATGCTACTTAGCTTACCTGCAACCAAAACTAAAACACCCCACTGAACAGTCATTATAAAACACACCTAAGGAAGGAGTCTCTCTCCTCAAAAGCCACTGCAGCATAATAGAAGAAGCAAGTGCTACATCAGATGACCAGACATAATATAGGAATATTAGACATATTAAAAAAATAATAATAAAATATAACACCACTAAAGGAATATCATAATTCTCAAGTACCACACCCCAAACAGCTGGAAAACTTTGAAATGACTGAAAAGGAATTCCGAGCCACAATCTTAAGGAAACTCAATGAAATTAAAGAAGACTCAATTAGATGACACAGCAAAATGAGTAAAACAATCCAGGATATGAAGGAGAAAATTTACATAGGTAGCTACCTTAAAAAAGAATGTAGCAGAACATTCCTGTAGAAGATTGTTGTCTACAAGAAACTTACCTCACCTGTAAAACTCACACAGACTAGAGAATGGATGGAAAAAGGTATAATACACAAATAGAAAACAAAAACAGGCAGGAGTAGCAGCTCTTATATAGAATAAAATAGACTTGAAACCAAAAACTATAAATAGAGACAATGAAGGTCATTATATAATGATAAAGGGCTCTATCCAGCAAGAACACATAA
>NW_007825742.1:0-812 GCF_000696425.1 Galeopterus variegatus
AGAAGCCTTTCTAAGAATGAGAGGAAACCCAATATCCTTAAGGGAAAAGACTGATAAATTTGACTATATATAATTTGTTCATCAAAACCACCATAAATAAATCATAACCATAAAAACATTTACAATACATAGGAGAGACGATTTATTTAACATAAAAGAGCTCTTGCAGCTCAATAAGAAAAAAGATATATTTACAAACAAAATGTGATGCAACCAAAATTCTGATGACAAAAATTCCAAAAAATCTGAAAATTAACTGTCTCACCATCAATTACAAGTACTTTTATATTTCTCAATACTGACAAAACAAGAAAGAAATTCTCATTTTAGTTTAAACAATACAAATCCACAATCCAAAAAACATCTGAAAACAATGAATCTTCAAATAGGAAGTTATTTAGTGGTGGAGACACCAATAGAAAATAAACTGCACTATTGAATGATTTAAGATTGAGGATTATCTCGTAATGCAAATAATCTAGAAATTTTCACAGGTACAAAACAATGTACTATAAAGGAATGCTCTTGGAGTTCAATAAGTATTTCAAAAAATATTAGATATTTTAGAAATATATTACTTCACATTAATAAATCTGGATTTTTAAATGATAGACTGTGGTGCTAATCATCCTATGAAGTAAATTTTTGTACACTGGGAGCCATGCAGGTTGATTTTTCCCATCAAAACCTGGATAAAAAATGCAGTGACTATTTCACACCTTATCATCTCTCTTTTAAAATTTCCAGAACCTTCTTCCTGAAATGACATTGTTTCCCATGTCACAGAGAAAACAGAAGAATCAGAGAACATC
>NW_007825743.1:0-812 GCF_000696425.1 Galeopterus variegatus
ATACAGATCAGACCTAGCCAGCCTCCTACTCAGAACCCCCCAGTGACTCACCATCATTTTCAGAATAAAATCCAAAGTCCTCACTAGGGTCCCCAATCCCTTGACACTCTGGCCCTGCTCTCTCTCTGACCTTGCCCCCAGCTCTCGATTTCCCACCTGCCCCTCCAGGCAGACTGGCCTTCTCACTGTTCCTTAAATATATCCAGCTCCGACCTGGCTCGGGTCTCAGCCTCATTGGTCCCTCTGCTCCGAACGCTCTCCCCACCCCCTCCCTCGATCCACATCTGCACTCTCACGTTTCCTCGTTTCCTCGTTAGGGAGGTCTTTGCTGCAGCAGCTCCTCCACCCGGTCATTCTCCCTGTCACCCTGTGCCCTTCATATATGCCGCATGCTGTTTTATTGGACAGACAGACATATTGTACCCTTGCTTACTGCCGTCTCCTGAGAGGGCGGGGACTTTGTGGATGTTATTTGTTTCTGCACTTCCCAGAACCTCAAATATTGACACATAGCAGGTACTCAATAAATATGTTAAGCGAATGAATTAATGATAAAAACATTACATAAATACTGTAAACATTTCTATTTGAACTCCAAACACATATATGGTCATTCATTTGCCCATATTTTGGCTCAGGGCCAAAGCCTTTTCTTTGAGTGTGGTGTCCCCGTTGGGGACCCCTGCTGTCTCCTTTCCTGCATAAATCACACCTAGAAGGTGTTATCTGCAATTTCAATTTTTACTTTCTCTAAAGCATTGTGAGATCTTAGAAACTCTTGCAAAGCAATTTCAGCACCCAGTCCCTCCACA
>NW_007825744.1:0-812 GCF_000696425.1 Galeopterus variegatus
TGTGTAGTATTCCATGGTATAAATGTGCCACAGCTTGTTTAACATTCACCCAACAAAGGTCATGTGCGCTGTTTTAAATTTTGGTCCATTATGAACGTAGCTTCTACAAGTGCTTGTGTACAGTTTTGTGTAAGAATATAAGTTTTCTTTTGTCTGTGATTAGTTACCAGGAGTAAAATTTCTGGATTGTATGAGAATTGCATTCAAAGTTTGTTTGTTTTCTTTTTTAAAGCTTCTAGTTCTTTCCTAAGGTTGCTGTATAATTATTTTACATTTCAACTAGACATATGTGAGTGATCAAGTTTATCCCCATCCTTGCCAGCATTTGGTGCTTTCTCTGTTGTATTTTAGCCATTCTTGTGGATGTGTAGTTGTAATAGAGTCTGACATTTTTTGATGTTTGCTGACAGTTTTTAAGCCTCACTCTTCATTCTTCCCCTTCTGCCCCACAACTGTGAAAATGAGAAGAAATACCATGTGTTCCCTTTTTGGCACCAGCAGGGGACTGAACCCTTACAAACCCCTGCAGAGAGGCAAGAACCCCGATTTACCCCCTGCAATTGAACCAGAATAAAAACTCCTAACCAGTTTTTATGTTCTCACTCAAGCTATTTTCAGACCACTGGGAGGCCTGCCCTTCCTTCCTTGGAAGCCTCATTATGTGAGCAATAAGCCATTACATACACTATTGGTGTGTCTGTGTCAACAACTGTCTCAACTGATAATTTAAGAAAATAATTAAATAGAAGGAAAAAGTAGCAGTGAAACAAAGAGGCACTGTAAGGCACACTTCAGTGTAAATGAACTGACTA
>NW_007825745.1:0-812 GCF_000696425.1 Galeopterus variegatus
CACACTTAAAAAAGAAATATCCCTTTGAAGGAAGGAAGGAGTCTGAGGAGCCACAGCTCTGTGTAACACACACAGAGCTCTTTACTAGGCATGATTTAGCTCCTTAGAGCAAACCCTGCTCTACTATCTCCAGGCGGATTATGCTTGCGTTTCAAATTTCCATAGCCACATGGTGGATTTTCTAGAATAGAGGAAGAGTCTATATCAAAGGTATATTCACATCTCAACTTCCCTCAGGATAGAAAAAGGAAAAACCCAGACCTCAGGCCAACTTTCCAATGAGGGTTTCTAGCTTTACTGTTTCTACCAAGGTTTCAAAGAACTTAGGGCCAAGTTTCATGCAGAAGTGAAAAGGAAAACTGGATTTTATCTTTCTCCAGACCATGCGAAGAAGGGCATGGTGAATTTCTTACTGAAAGTATTACATTGCCCAGAAGATAATTGATGTCCTTTCCTCCTATGAGATTACTAAACCATCCTGGGCATAAAGGAAAATTGGGGGCCTCGATACAAAATTTTGCAGAGAAGCCACCCTCCTTCCCTCACCTCCAGAAAAGAAAATCCCTCACTATACAGCCTGGGTCGCTGTACTTTTCTGAAAAGCACTGAGCTAGACCTGAGTTCTATTTCCAATTTTTCTGCTAACTAACCATTGACTAGTCATTTCTCTGTTTCCAATTTTTCTGCTAACTAACCATTGACTAGTCATTTCTCTCGTCTGGCCAATATTTGTATTCCTCTATCACATAAAGGAAGTTGAAATACAAGATTTCTTTGGCCCTCTTCGATTCTTACAGTGCCATGACTTTGCA
>NW_007825746.1:0-812 GCF_000696425.1 Galeopterus variegatus
TGCTAGTCATTAATAGCCCTAAACGAATTGTATGTAAGCACTAACATACAAATCATCTTCAGTAACATTATTCTTACTCTCACCTAAACTTTGAGGAAAAATGATTCCTACACAGTTATTTAAGAGACAAAAAAGAAGAATTCATTACATTATTGTTAATAATGTAACCTAATTATAATATAATAATATAATGTATTATAATTTATAATTATAATTAATTACAATAATGTAACTATTATAATTTAATAGTTTATGTTATAGCATGTAGACACAATTGGAAATATAACGATAGATCAAAAAACACTTTGATCTATCATTCCATAAAAATATTCCTCTACAAATACTGCACACTATACAAAAAGAAAATCCCCTCTTCAAAAGCCCTCATGATATCAGAAGATGAAGCCCTTGTAATATAATGACATTAATTCAGGTGAAATACAGATATTCCAAGACTTACAAGTTACATCCCAATAAACCCAAGTAAGCTGAAAACATCTTAAGTCAAAAATGCATTTAATACACTTAACCTACTGAACATCATAGCCTGCCCTTGCCTACCTTAAATGTGCTCAGAACAATTACATTAGCCTACAGTTGGACAAAATCATCGAACACAAAGCCTATTTTATAATAAAGTGTTGAACATCTCATATAATTTATTGATGTTCTACTGAATGCCTATCATTTCCACACCATCATAAAGTTGAAAAGTCTTAAGTCAAGGACTATCTGTACAGTCAATACAATAGGCAGAATTCTAAAATGGCCCCAAGATTCCCTGGTGTATATACACCTTCTTCCAATTACTC
>NW_007825747.1:0-812 GCF_000696425.1 Galeopterus variegatus
CGGGGCCTTGGTGTTATCAGCACCGCACTCTCCCGAGTGAGCCACGGGCTGGCCCCATTTGTACATCTTCTTTTGAGAAATGTCTATTCCCACCAGTAGCCCATTTTTTAATAAAATTATTTGTGTCTTTTCTCTGTTGAGTTGTTTAAGTTCTTTGTATACTCTGGGTTTTAACCCCTTGTCAAATGAATAGTTTGCCAGTTTTTTTTTTTTTTTTTTCCCCATTCTGCAGGTTGCCTCTTTGCTCTGTAAATTGTATCCTTGGCTATTCATAAATTTTTAGTTTGATGTAATCCCACTTGTCTATTTCTTATTTTGTTCCCTGTGCTTTAGAAGACTTTTCCATAAATTTTTTGCTGAGACCGAGGTCATGAAGCGTTTCCCCTAAGTATTCTTCTAGTAGTTTTATAGTTTCATGCCTTACATTTAAATCTTTAATTCATTTTGAGTTGATTTTCGCATGTGGTGAGAGAAAGGGGTCTAGTTTCTTTTCTCTACATATGGATATCCATCCAATTTTCCCAGCACAATTTACTGAAGAGACTGTCTTTTCCCCATGTATGTTCTTGTGCCTTTGTCAAAGACCGTTTATCATAGACATGTGGATTTATTTCTGGATTCTCTATTCTGTTCCATTGGTCCGTGTGTCTTTTTTAATGAAAACACCACACTGTTTTGATTACGTGATTAGCTTTGTAGTATATTTTGAAGTCAGGTAATGTAATGCCTCTAGCTTTGTGGATTTTACTCAGGATTGCTTTGGCTTTTGGGGTTCTTTTGTGGTTGTACATGAATTTTAGGATTTTTTTTTT
>NW_007825748.1:0-812 GCF_000696425.1 Galeopterus variegatus
CCCTTCATCTAAAAAAGCCCTATAACCACATAAATTCTTAATGATTAAGGTCTTTATGGCAATAACAATTAATATTTTTTGAAAGCTACAGAATTCAGCTATATGTAGGTCCCTCAATTGCATTCATAGGCATGGAATTAATATATACAGCCAAATGTGCGTGTATCACCTTATTACTTATTAGCCAAACCCTTCTCCTGAACTAGCTGATAAGATCAAGGATATAAAAGAGTTGTTACTAAGTAACTTTCCATTCCCTTTATGACATTTTTAGTAAAGTACAATCAACTAAGGGCAAATGAAATAAGGGGCTCAGGAGGCCAGAGAGCCACACACTTAAACACTGTGCTGCAAGTATTGTATGCTCTGGAGTTTACCTTATTTAATTTAGCAGCTCTAAATAGGAAGCACCCCTAATTGTACCATTCCTCAAATTTGCATTATCAAAATCAATCTGGAAGAAATAATTCTATGATAAGCTTTCAAAAAGAGCAACAATTCAAAGCTAATTTTCAAAAGTTTTCACAAGACAGAACTACATTTCACCCAGTTCATTTTGCAAGGTATAGTCTCTTCCTATACTTTCAAATATGACACTGACTACACATGCACAAAAGGAATGGTTTGCTTTGTGTGTGAGGGGTGCATTGGGGGAACGCTTGTTTCATTCTACTGATGGCCTTACTTTAAGGCCTATCATTTTTGAAAAAATCTCTAAAAAGACACACTACATTGACATGAAAACTCCTAAAGACATGTGTGGGTGGCTCCATCTCTGACTTGGCCCTCTGTCATTTCATGAGAAAATACAA
>NW_007825749.1:0-812 GCF_000696425.1 Galeopterus variegatus
TTCTTGTTTTTCTAGTTCCTGTAGGTGTAATGTTAGGCTGTTCATTTAGAATCTTTTCTTTTTTAATTTGTTGAGACTTGTCTTGTGTACCAACATATGGTCTATTCTAGAGGTTGTTCTATGTGCTGCTGAGAAAAATGTGTATTCTGCAATGGTTGAATGAAATGTTCTATAAATATTCAAGTTGGCCTATAGTAGAGATTAATTCTGATGTTTCCTGTTTAATTTTCTGTCTGGATGATCTGTCCTTTGCTGAAAGTCGGGTTTTAAAGTCCCCAACTATTATTTTGTTAGAGTCTGTCTCTTCTGTTAGGTCTAATAGTAATTTCTTTATATAACTGGGTATTACAGAGTTGAGTGTGTATACATTTAGAATTGCTGTAGCCTCTTGTTGAATTAATCCCTTTATCATTGTATAATGACGTTCCTTATCATTTTTTAATTTCTGTGGCTTGAAGTCAATTTTATCTCATATAAATATAGCTGCTCTTGCTCTTTTATAGTTTCCTTTTGCATGAAGTATCTATTTCCACCCCTTCACTTTCAGTTGGTGTGTGTCTTTATTGGTTAAGTGAGTTTCTTGTAGGCAGCATATTGTTGGTTCTTTTTTATAATCCATTCAGCCATTCTGTGTCATTTAATCTGTCTACATTGAGGGTTGTTATTGATACACAGGGACTTATTGCTGCCACTTTGCTATTTTTTTCTAGTTGTTTTGTGGATCCCTTTTTTCCTTTTTTTCTGCTCTTATTCTCTTCCTTTGTGGTTTAGTGGTTTTCTCTAGCTTTACATTTTGCTTTCTCACTATTTAT
>NW_007825750.1:0-812 GCF_000696425.1 Galeopterus variegatus
GAGTTCCAGTTTCTCTTGAAAAATTGTAGAATGTGGTCACTCACTCTGGATCTCCATTTTACCACGGCCTGGAGCTGTGGTACTGGAGTTTGTCACCTTGGGGTAGGAATCACAAAGAAGCAGGTGTAGTGATAAGCATGAAGGTGATTAGCCAGGGGCCTTTAGTCTAATCTTATTAGGACAGAGGATTTCCAGGGAGCAACCACTGAAAAGATCAGTTGGAACCAAACTGAGGGTATTTTGAAAACCAGGGCAAGCAATCTGGATTTTTATCTAATAGGTTCTTCCCATCATGTTCCCATAAAATATTTTTATGTTGTGACTTAAACTGAGGTGTTCTGAGGCTAAAATCAGATAATGTCAGACATCTTCAATTTGTTAAAAACCTAACTAATAAATAGGGGTTTTTCTTTGTCTTCAATTTGTTAAAAAACTAACTAATAAATAGGGGTTTTTCTTTCCATTTGGTTTGCAATTTTTGTATCCAAAATGTTTTTCTTAAACATTTGGCACCTACTGCTACTATTCATCTGCGAGCAAATGTTAGTCCATGTCAATATATGCAAAAATAGCCAAGGATTATTTACCCCCAAATATAGACTTAGCTTGTTGGGTTTTAGTCTAACAGCTTTCTTTTTCTGGAGAATTTGTCCTTATGGTTTATATTTTTTATTACATTCACATAGTCTCCTAAAAATATCACTCCTAGTTTTAATGATTAATATTTCATGGTTTTCTTCAAAAAGCACAGTATTTCACTAAAGGAGAGGGAAGGAGCTAAGATATTTGAGCTCCAACTGAGTGCCAGATGC
>NW_007825751.1:0-812 GCF_000696425.1 Galeopterus variegatus
GCTATTGTAAATGGGCAGGCTTTCTTGATTTCTCTTTCTGCATGTTCACTATTAGAGAATACAAATGCTACTGATTTTTGTGTGTTGATTTTTGTATCCTGCTACTGTGCTGAACTCATTTATCACCTCCAAGAGTTTTTTTGTAGAGGCTTTAGGCTGTTCGATATATAGGATCATGTCATCTGCAAACAGGGACAGTTTGACTTCATCTTTTCCAATCTGGATACCCTTTATTGCCTTCTCTTCTCTGATTGCTCTGCCTAGTACTTCCAACACTATGTTGAATAGAGTGGTGAGAGTGGGCATCCTTGTCTGGTTCCTGTTCTGAAAGGAAAAGCTTTCAGCTTTTCCCCATTCAGGATGATATTGGCAGTGGGTTTATCATATATGGCTTTAATTATGTTGAGATACTTTCCGTCTATACCTAACTTATAGAGGGTCTTCGTCATGAATGATTGTTGAATTTTATCAAATAATTTTTCAGCATCAATGGAGATGATCATATGGTCCTTGTGTTTGATTTATTAATATGGTGTATCACATTTATTGATTTGAGTATGTTGAACCAACCTTGTATCCCCGGGATGAATCCCACTTGATCATGGTGAATGATTTTACATATGTGCTGTTGTATTCTGTTTGCTAATATTTTATTGAGGATTTTTGCATCTATATTCATCAAGGATATCGGCCTGTAGTTTTCTTTTTTTGGTTACATCTTCACCTGGTTTTGGTCTCAGGATGATGTTTTCTTCATAGAATGAGTTTGGGAGATTTGCGTCTGTTTCAATCTTTTGGAATAGTTTTTAAAG
>NW_007825752.1:0-812 GCF_000696425.1 Galeopterus variegatus
AGGATTGGAACTTCTGACAAATAATCTTGTTAAGGAAAGCTTTAAGTAGTTCAACTAGTTTTGACATCAAATTAGTTTCTGTTATAGTTTTATTTTAGCTAAAGTACAGGAAGTTTTTTAAAAAAAATATTAATCTGTGTAAGATCAAAGGAAGTTGTAACTTAGATATCCTCAGTGTGTTCGGAGCGTTCACAAAAGCCAGTGAGCCTGAATATGGTCATCTGGAAATGCCTGAGCTGCTCAATCCATCAAGATGATGAGGATCTGCATTCTCTGAGCCCTTTCTCCTCGTCCTCCTTGTGAGAGTGGAGTCACTTCTGAGGGACTGCCTGAATGAGTTATAAGAATCCTGGACTGTGATCATAAGGAGTCAAGTTTTGAGTCTCAGCCCTGCAGCTTCCTGGTCCTGACCTGGGGCTGTGGTCTGTAGACCCCCAGCAACACCTGGGAATAGGTTAGAAATGCGGAATCTCGGGCCCTACCCAGACCCGCCGAATCCCACTCTGCCGTATATGAATCCCACTCTGCCGTATAACAAGATCCTCAGGGGACTCAGGCAGATCTAGAGCAAGTCAGGTCACCCCTCTGAGCCTTACCTTCCATATCTTAGTAATGGGGGATCCTAGTATCCCCTCTGCTTCCCCATAGGGTATATGTGAGGACCAAATGCATGGTATGAAAGCATTTTTGCATTTGCATTTTTTTATTGGGTTAAAATATACATGCCAAAATTTACCATTTTAACCATTTGGGGGTGTACAGTTCAGGGGCATTAAGTACATTTGCACTGTTGTGCAACCATCACCACCATC
>NW_007825753.1:0-812 GCF_000696425.1 Galeopterus variegatus
TATGACTTATGTGTCAGATAAGTTGCAGCTATTGTCCCCTTTATGTTTGCCTTAACTTTCTTTTTTTTTTTGTCTTTTTGTCTTTTTTTCATGCCCGGCAACGGGATCGCAACCCTCGGTGTTGCCCCCGCTCCTCGCTCAGCCTATTTGTTCTACTGAAAGTGTTCACTCTTTCTTCCTATTGATTTGACAGGATCTTTATATGTTAAATATATGACTTATGTGTCAGATAAGTTGCAGCTATTGTCCCCTTTATGTTTGCCTTAACTTTCTCATAGTATCTTTTTTTGAGAAAACGTGTTTAGTTTTTATGTCCTAGAGGTAGAAATGGCTTTTTTAAAACCCAGAATTCAACAAGAGAAAGATGACCTAATAAAATATTCTCCTATAATTAATTTTATAGTTTCACTTTAAAATATTTTAATCTCTAATACATCTCAGATGTTTGTGTGTGTTGAGAAACAGGGGTATAACATTTTTTTTCCTAAAGAAAAGCCAATCCTTCATCTCTTCTTTAGGTGTTTGAAATAGTACCTCTTTTCACTGTCAACCTGAATAACAAATTGAGAGAGAGCCTGTCTAAAAAATAATGAGTTTAATTGGGAATAAACAGGAGAATTTGCAAATTCAGGATATGTGGGCTGTGGGGACAGTAGTTATATATGAGGGTACTTTTAAAAAGTGTGTGGAAAAATAGAATGAAAAGATAATACAAATCTTTCCATGAACTTTTTGAGGTGCCCTCATGCATTCAGCTAGCTGTCCTTGTGACCTGTGTGGCAAGCCACAGTTTAGAAAGACCTTGGTGAAAG
>NW_007825754.1:0-812 GCF_000696425.1 Galeopterus variegatus
GATGCTTCTCTCTTGCAGCTTTTAAGATTCTCTCTTTGTATTTGATTTTTGCCAATTTGACTATAACATGTCTTGGAGAAGACCGTTTTGGGTTGAATCCAATTGGGGATCTTTGAGCTTTTTGAATCTGAAGATCTGTGTCTTTTCCTATACCTGGGAAGTTTTCTGCCACTATTCTGTTGAATATGTTTTCAATGCAATCTCGTTTTTCCTCCCCTTATGGAATACCCATGACCCAGATATTTGAGTGCTTAACGTTTTCTGATATGTCTCTTAGATTTTCTTCAATGTTTTAATTATTTTTTCTTTTTTTGGTCTGCCTGTGTTATTTCAAAGAGTCCATCTTCAAGGCCAGAAGTTCTCTCTTCTGCTTCTGCAAGCCTGCTGGTTAAATTCTCTGTTGTGTTTTTTATTTTGTCGAATGCATTCTTCAGCTTGGCAAGCTCTGCTACATTCTTTTTTACTTTTTTTTTTTCCCGTGTCTGGCAACGGATCGCAACCCTCAGTGTCGCCCCCGTACCAGACCGGGACCGGCAACGGGATCGCAACCCTCGGTGTTGCCCCCGCGCCTCGCTCAGCCAGCGAGCGAGAACTGGTCTGTATGTGGGATCCGAACCCTCGGCGGGAGCGCCACCGCGCTTCCCAAGCGGCGCACTGTAGCAGTGCGCCACCGGGCCGGCCCGCTACATTCTTTTTTAGGCATTGATTTCCTAGTACATTTCTTCTTTCAGGTCCTGTAGTCTTTTCCTCCTTTCATCATGTTATCTAGCTGAGTTTTCTTGTATCTCATTTAGTTTCCTTAGAATTATCAC
>NW_007825755.1:0-812 GCF_000696425.1 Galeopterus variegatus
CTCCAACCCTCTTCACTCCTTTTGCTTTATGGCCCAGCAACAGCAAACACTCTGGTTGCCTTCCCCTCCTGGCCTCATCACCACCCTATCCCCAGATCAAAGCCATGTTCAGACATGGCATCTGCCAGGAAGCCTTTCCTGATTCACTTCCCCATAGAAGGAATTGTGCCTCCGTGGACTAACGCTGTACCTCACAAATGCTTGTACAATGTGCTTACTCTTGTTAATTGGTTCCTTCTCTCCCTCTCCCCAGGACTGAACTTGAGATCAAGGAGGATGCTTTTGTTTGTTTGTTTTTTAAACTCTGTGTTTTCAGCACAAGCCTGACTTACCCTAAGTACTCACTGAATGTTGAATGAATGAATGAAAGTATGTTTTGTAGTTTTATTTGTGTTTAGCCACAGCCATGCATGATGCTGGAGTACTGGCCTAAAGGTTCTGGCTAGGTTATTAGGGGAGAATGTCATGCTAATTTGTCAGATTTATCAACAACCAAACAAATGTGCGAAACTTGCATTTTCTTTCTTTTTTTTTTTTAAAGATGACCGTTAAGGGGATCTTAACCCTTGACTTGGAATTGTCAGCACCACGCTCTACCAAGTGAGCTAATCGGCCATCCCTATATAGTGATCTGAACCTGAGGCCTTGGTGTTATCAGCACCACACTCTCCCAAGTGAGCCACGGGCCGGCCCCGAAACTTGCATTTTCATGTTGACTCACATCCAAAGGTTCACCTTGAATGTTGTTGGAAAGGTCAATGGACGATTAAGATTGTAATTCAATTAACCCCTCTCTTTTGTTGTGTTCACTG
>NW_007825756.1:0-812 GCF_000696425.1 Galeopterus variegatus
AATCTTCAAAAATCTCTGTGAAAGTCACTCAAGAGCAGTGCCAAACTGTCACCTGCTGTGGGGTCCAGGCCAGTTATGTCCCTGCCCCTGAGAGGCCCAAACTGCTGAACCTCAGGCCCCAAGGCAGCAGCGCCAAACCAGCACCCACCACAGGATCCAGGCCAGGCAAGTCCCGACCCCTGATAGGACCAAACTGCTGACCACCAGACCTTGAGGCATCAGCACTGAATCAGCACCTCCTGTGGGATTCAGGCCAGGTGAGTCCACACCCTAAAAGCCCCAAACTGCTGACCTCTATGCCCTGAGGCAGTAGTGCCAAATATGCATCCTCCATGGGATCCAGGCCAAGTGAGTCCCCACCCCAAGAGGCCTGACCCACCAACCCTTAGGCCAGCAACAGGCATCTGAACATCAGGAAAACTCCCTTCCAGGATACACCAGGGTGGAATGAGCGGACCAAGAACCCTCTGCTACAATAACTAAACAAGAATGGAGAGATACTAGAAATGTGAAAAACCAAGAAAGTACAGCACCAAAAAAGAAATATTATAACTCTCAGGTTCTAGATCCTATGGATCAGGAAGTCCTTGAAATGACTGACAAGTCATTTTGAGCAACAATTCTAAGGAAACTAAATGAGATACAAAAATACTCAGTTAGACAACACAATGAAATGAAAAAAAGTATACAGGATCTGAAGAAGGAAATGTGCAAAGAGATCAATGCCCTGAAAAAGAATGTAGCAGAGCTAGTGGAGCTGAAGGATTCATCCAGTGAAATAAAAAACACAACAGAGAACTTAAACATAGGCT
>NW_007825757.1:0-812 GCF_000696425.1 Galeopterus variegatus
ATTTTAGTTTCCCAGAGTTCATTCTAAGTTAAAACAAATGCCTATAGGATCTCTAAAAGCCTTCTCATTTTTCTATTTCCCAACCCCATCTCAAATTTTACTGCAACATCAGTGCTGTTATATAGTTCACGTCTTCCACATACTAGTTAGTATGATAAGAAAGGCTAACTTAACAACTACGTCTTGCCTTGAGACTTTCTTGATAATAGTTGTGTAAACAAAATTTCCACACTGCATTGAATTCGAGTTAAGCTTTGCAGACTCCATCCAAACTAGGCCTGCTCCAGGATCCATACTGAGAAAAACTTCAGGTAGGTAGAGAGACTTATTAAAGAGATTACTCAGTCAATAACATCCACTGAATTCAATTCTATGTATGCATGTATGTGCATATGTATGAAATCAGTGCACATTACTGAGTGACCATTAGGTTTTCTGTGATGATACGAGGACAAACACTGTCCTTGCCAGCATCTCCCCATACTCGAAGTTATTGCTGTTAGCTTAGAATGCAAATAATTGGAGTTGCTTCTGGTTAACAATTCTTAGCAAAGCGAGACAGCATCAAAAACATTAGATCAGTAGCTATTTCTAGGAGGGGTTTCAACTAGAAAATGGCAATTTTGAGGGCCATGGAGACAGATGACTGACTGTCCCTTCTGCTGTACTTAATGAGTCCTCATTATTAGGACTATTTATTGTTCCAATCTGTTCATATTCATTGTATAATATTCATAAAGGTGTTGAATGCTCTCAAGATGGAAAGATTTCTTTTACCACTACTTTTCTATGTATGAAACTTCTCTACAATA
>NW_007825758.1:0-812 GCF_000696425.1 Galeopterus variegatus
AGTCCCTGTTTTCAAGCATTGAACCTGACTCAGGTCCCCACCTCGCATGGATCCCTTTTGTTTCATTTTTGTTAAGCCAAAGATAGTTAAATTTTGCTTTTTTTTTAAAAAAAACCTAATCCAAGAATTAGTGTTTTAATGAGAGAACTGCATGTTTTGGGATTACTAATATGTTTGATCTTTTGCCATTTTATATCATGCATTTTTAATGGCTTTCTTGGGTTTTGCATTTTTTACTATGTGACCTTGTGTTCTTAGTTTGGTTCTCCCACATTCTGAACCTCTTGAGTGCAAGGAACTTTCCAGAACATGCCACACATTGCTCGCCAGAGCTCTTGTCTTTACCTTCCTTATGGAATTCTGATTTATGGTAATCTTACTTCCCAGGGTCTGATGCTGCCACTCTTTCCACTTGTCCCCTTGCTGTGTGGTTTTCAGGGAGTTTTAGTTCTGAATGGATAGAAAAAGAAAGACCATAAGGCTGGATGCCGGTTTTCAGATTGTTCAGACTCTGAGTATTCAAGATAGGAAACAGAATGTGGAAGAGGGATCAAACACTTCTTTACCATATTTCAAAATTATATGTTTGATTTTACCCTGAAAAGCAAGAGAGCTCTTCGGGTATTCTATCCAGGGGGATGACTTGTTCCAATGGGCCCTTTACCTGGGACGTGGATCTGCCTAGTGGACCTGCCTACGTCACAGACAGCATTCTTCTCCAAAATGTGTGTGGTGGTGAGAGAGAGAACCTAAGTAATTACAAGAATATTCTGTGCTTTCAAGGCTTCATTAATATAGATATCTAATGACAA
>NW_007825759.1:0-812 GCF_000696425.1 Galeopterus variegatus
AGTCAAGGGTTAAGATCCCCTTACCGGTCATCTTTAAAAAAAAAAAAAAAAATTAAAAAAATTAAAAAAAAATTAAAAAAATAAAAAAACTGGAACAGGGCCCCGCTACTCCACAGACCGAGATCTTATCAGTGGCCTTTAAGGTTTTCCACAATAGGAGGAAAAAGAACGATGAAAACAAAAGGCTGACCTGGCCAATTTTCAGATGTTGGCCCAGATAATCAGACCGTCTCCTGGACGCTTTTCTGGGCCCTCTGACTCCAAAACTCCCCCTGGGGCATGCTTCAAATGCAGAAAGGAAGGTCACTGGTCACGATCCTGCCCCTCGCCCAGACCACCCACCACTCCATGCCCCAAGTGTCAAAGAAGGGGACATTGGGGCTCCAATTGCCCATTCACCCGAAGGGGAGATTGGTCAACCAAACCCTAGCCATCCCGGGCATCTCAGACACCTTTGGTGGGACTGGTCGAGGAAGATTGAAGGGGCCCTAGGTCCTTCCCGACCATTACCATCACAAAAAGCAAACTCAGGGTAACTATTATTGTAGATGGTCGTCCTATTTCCTTCCTCTTAGACACAGGGGCCACATTTTTGGTCTTAAAGGAATTTAAGGGACCAACTACACCCAGTACTTCTCCTATAGTCAGAGTAGGAGGAAAACAAATTTTTCCCCATAAAACACCTCCATTAACCTATCACATGGAGGGCGTCCCATCCTCTTTCTCTCATTCCTTCTAAGTCATGCCCCAGTGTCCCGTCCCTCTATTGGGAAGAGATATTCTCGCCCAATTACATGTTTCCATCTCTGTAT
>NW_007825760.1:0-812 GCF_000696425.1 Galeopterus variegatus
GTTTGTTTTTTTTAACCTCTTTTGTGCCTTGGATTCCTTTGGAAGTCTGCTGAATCCTGTGGACCCCTCCGCAGAATAATACTTCATCCTCTTAACTTTTTAAACTGTCAGAAAAATTGTTATATTAGTACATTTATCACTGGTATATTCCTTACCTAGATTCACCAATTGTTAATATTTTGTCATATTTTCTTTTTTCTCTCTCTCCTAATAGAGAGCGAGAGAGTGTGTGTGTATTTTTTCCCTGAACCATTTGAGAATTACAGATATCATAATACTTTATACTTCACCTTCCATAATTTTTAGCATGTATCTGCTACAAAGGCATTCTTTTGCATAACCTCAATATAGTTGTCACAGTTGGGAAATTTAACATCGAAATAATACTGTTAATTTATATATAATCTATAGAATAGTGTTTTTAAATACATAAAATTAAGTACAGTAGTTTACAATGAAACATTGAAATAAAGTATTCAAAATAGTACAAAATAGTAATATGTCTCTTTATTAATATATTAAATAACAAGGTCTAGTGGTAGGTCTAATAATCTTCACAATTTTTAAGTAGCAATGAGTATACATGATGTTTGGAGGTATCTGCAATAAGTATGTTGTGATTTCTAATGGTGATAGTTATAGATATTGTAAATACTACTGTTTTGTTGCCCATATTCATAATTCTATAAAAAGCAAAATTAGAGATTAATGAATATAAATATGTAATTTCTTCCCAATCAAATTTATGGATCCTCCTGAATTTGTCCACTGACATCTTGTGGGGGATGCCTGTGGACCCTAGACTTTTTTTT
>NW_007825761.1:0-812 GCF_000696425.1 Galeopterus variegatus
GGAGCGCCGCCGCGCTTCCCAAGCGGCGCACTATCCAGTGCACCACCGGGCCGGCCCGAGGGGGCTGAGTATATTGATGGGGGGCTGCTAGGTGGTTGGATGAGGGTGCCTGTACCCCATGAGTGGGAATCTGGACCTCTGGCTGCCTCTCTCCCACCTGGCCCAGTGGGCCCCCTGTGGCTGTGAACCAGCTCTCCCTGGGCCCAGCTGTGGCTTGCAGGGTCTGTCTGTGGCTCAGGCAATAGGGGATCTCTTCCTCAGTCCTCCCACAGTGAGTCATGCTGTGGATGGCACCAGTCCCACCTGGTTTCCTGAAGGTGTCACTTGATACCTGGACTTAGCAGTGAGCTGAGGTCCCTGAGAAGGGCTTATATCCCAAACAGCCCCCACTAGGTTGCCTGAGAGCCCACCTTAGGGCTGGTTGAGTTTTCCTTTTTTTTTTTTTTCCCTTTTTTTTGTCTTTTCTTGTGTCTGGCAACGGATCGCAACCCTCAGTGTCGCACCTGCACCTCGCTCAGCCAGTGAGCGGGAACCGGTCTGTATGTGGGATCCGAACCCTCGGCGGGAGCGCCACCGCGCTCCCAAGCGTTCACTGTAGCAGTGCACAACCGGGCCGGCCCTTGAGTTTTCCTTTTAAGTAGCACGTGTTGGAGGGAATGGGGGAGGGTCCCCTAGCCGCTGGCTATTCAGTGATGAACGAGACAGCCAAGGTCCCTGAGACAGGACCGTCATCAGGGCAGGAGCAGTGGCACTTTAAATGCTGGTGGAGCCAGGGCACAGGCATGCCAGGCCGCAGAGTCTCGGTCTGAAAA
>NW_007825762.1:0-812 GCF_000696425.1 Galeopterus variegatus
TACTGACTCTTTAATTCACATTTCAAAAGGGCAGAGTTTGGCTAAAGAAATATTCAAACGATGTCCTCAGGGTTTTGTCTGTATGTCAGTCTGCTCTACACTCTCTACATTAAGTACCTTCTCACAAAGATCTTCCACTATGGACAAACACACATTTGAGAGGTCCCGCTTTAGAGTCACAGAAGAAGAGTCCCTCTCACTTTCAATGCCTAAGCAGCACTTTGATAAAAGGAAATTACCAGGCACAGCTTGGATCATATGCCCATAATGGACTATTATTCATCATGCTCAAGGAAACAGCATTTTGCTAGTCCTTAATGTATAAGAGTATTTCTATCACAAGGAAGGCAGTTCCCTTGACTGAAGTTTCACTGGACTCATGTGAAATAGGAAGACAGCATTTCCCAAAGAAAGGGGATATGAGGTAGAAAGTAGATCCAATTCCTACCTTTATGTTGCCCATAGTACAAGGTACAAAGGTGTATTAATTTCTTAAAAAATCATAATTCTATCAAAGTAGACTATAGCACATATGTAAGGCTGTGTGATGGTGAAAATAGGGCAAGGATGACGATATATTGCATTTGGCAGAAAGAAATAAAAGAAGGCCTAAATAAATGGAAAGTCATCCTGTTTTCATAGATTGGAAGATTTAATATCACTAAGTTTGCAATACTCTCCAAATTGAACTACATGTTCAATGGAATTCCTATTGAAATTGCAACTACCCTTTTTTACAGAAACAGAAAAGTTCACCTTAAAATTCTATGGAAATGCAAGGTGCCAAGAATAGGCAAAATAATCATAAAAAA
>NW_007825763.1:0-812 GCF_000696425.1 Galeopterus variegatus
CCGACCGGCCCGGGGGCCACCCTGGCGTGGCTGGGCCCCTCCAGAGAAGGAGAGGAGCGCTGGAAGGGGCGCCAGGTAAAATGGAGCTTTAAGGTTTAGGGTGGGAGGAAGTAGGGAATAGGAAAGCGCTGTCGGAGGCGTTAGTTTTCCTGCTTTGCAAAGAGAGAGTTTGAGTTTTATCTGAAACAATAAATAAACACAACGTTAATGTAGCACGAGAACATAAAGCATCAGTGCATGATAAACTTAAGGGAAAATATGAGGAGGCGGGCTCCTGTGTCAGGATGGCCGAGCGGTCTAAGGCGCTGCGTTCAGGTCGCAGTCTCCCCTGGAGACGTGGGTTCGAATCCCACTCCTGACAAAAGTCCATTTTGCTTAAGACTGAACCAACTGGCAAATAGAATTGAATTCTTGGATAAAGAAGTTTTGGTTGACCCAAATTGCTCTTTATCCTCCGTAGCTACAAGTGCAAAGACTAAAAGTGCACCACTGTAAGTATAGAACTGAATCTGTTTTTCTGTATTATAGGCAGGAGGCTGGTCTGTGAAATCAGGGAGCCTAAGATCCATGTGTAATTATGAAAAAAAAATTTTTTTTTTTTACTTTAGATTCCAGCTTCCCAGTGCCTATTTATTCATTTTTTTTTTTATCCAACTACAATGTTTGACTCCTTTCTATGTGTGGAGCACACTAAGGCAGGCAGATACCAAGACTCCTCTGACAGAACAAAGAAAAGCCCTCGACCCAGGAACAAGCCTGAGCTTAACACTAAGGCAGTAGTGCTGAACTTTGGTAAGCATCAGATTCTCCAC
>NW_007825764.1:0-812 GCF_000696425.1 Galeopterus variegatus
CCAGGCTTCTAAGGAGAAGGAGTGCTTGTGTGGGGTGTGTGGAAGCTTGGAGGCATCCCTGCTTTGGGTATGCTTGCCTGGTTGCAGGCTGTCACTCCCTGCTTGACTGCTTTGTCCTGGTTCTCTGACATGGGTTCTGTTGCTGCATTAGAATCAGTATATCCCACTATCTAGCCAGTCAGTCTGCCAGCTAACCATATATCCAACTATTCATCTTTTGATCCATCCTTCCTTCCATCATCCATCCATCCATCCATCCATCCATCCATCCATCCATCCATCCATCCAACCAATCAACCAACCAATTAACCAACAGACCAATTAAACAATCAACCAACATTAAATGAACAAGTCCTAAGTATTAGTCACTGTACTAGGCTCTGCATCCAAAGTCAAGTAAGATCCAGTCCCTATTCTCCGTTAAGTTAGTTCATAGACTAGGAGAATGTTTATAGCCTAGGAAGTTTGACACATGCAGGGCTTTGCTTTTTATCATTACTGTGCTTCACATGAAAGTCTCTTCCTCTAGGCCCTATTTCTTAGTCTTTGGCTAATCTCTGTACATGTCATATTCCTGAGAATATAAGCCTTTATTGCCTGAAAATAAACAAGTTCTTTTTCCCAGCATACAGCTTAAATTTTGAGTTCATATATGTATGCATATGAAATCCCAGTAAGTGGGGGCCAAAACTATAAACCTGGGCCTCTCCAGAATACAAAGCATCTCATCAGATATCATCCTTCTTTGTTAACCTTGCTAACTCCTGGTCACCTTTCCAAAGTCCCCTGGGTCTGCCACCACTTTTTCTGGG
>NW_007825765.1:0-812 GCF_000696425.1 Galeopterus variegatus
TATTGTTTCTCTTTGCTATTTGGTTTTTTTAATAGTGATAAAATATAGTTTCTTCCTCTTTATTATTTGCATATCTGTTCTACCAGTGAGTTTTCCTCTTTCATATGTTATCATGATGGTGGTTATACTTTTGCTCCCAGATGGAGGACTCTCTTAAGGATTTCTTGTAGGGCTAGTCGAGTTGTGATGAATTCCCACAGTTTTTGTTTGTCTGGGAAAGACACTATTTCTTCTTTACTTTTGAAAGATAGCTTTGGTGGGTATAGTATACTAGGCTGGCAGTTTTTTTCCTTTCTGTACTTTGAATTTATCATCCCACTCTCCTGGCCTATAAGCTTTCTGCTGAAGATTCCTTTGTAGATGACTTGACACTTTTCTCTTGCTGTTTTTAGAATTCTCTTTTTGTCTTTGCCTTTTGACAATTTGACTACAGCATGTCTTGGAGAAGACATTTTTGAGTTAATTCTGTTTGGGACTCTTTGAGCCTCTTGAATCTGGAAGTCCATATTTCTCCTAATTCTTAAGAAATTTTTAGTTATTATTTTGTTGAATAGATTTTCAATGTCTTTTCCCTTCATTTCCCCTTTAGGAACTCCAATAATACAAATATTTCTATGCTTAGAGTTGTCCCATAGATCTCATAGGATTTCTTCATTAAAAATCTATTTTTCTGGCTGGCAGGTTAGTTCAGTTGTTTAGAGCTCAGCCTTGTAACACTAGCTCAGGAGTTGGGTTCCCCACACTGGCCAGATGACAAAAAGTAAAAGTAGATACAGCAGAGATGGGAGAAAAATTTATTTTTATTTTCTTTT
>NW_007825766.1:0-812 GCF_000696425.1 Galeopterus variegatus
CAGCCTTAGAAGTGTTAAGAAGTAGATGGCCACTGAAATGCTGCCCATAATTTCTTATTTCTCTGTTTACCTAAACCTTTTCTGTTCCTTGAAATTGGGATGAGCCTAACTAATGCACCTGACAAGTCCTTTCCTAGGAAAATTTTGGAAATCCCAGATTCTTAGATGGTTTGCAAGGCATCATGAATATAGTAGTTCTTTAATTGTGGCAAGATGGCTTGTGTGCATTTCGTAAACATGTAAAGACACATTTAACCACCTAATACTGAATGCAAAAGTTATTAAATTCCCATATCAAATAAACATTTTTTTAAATTATTTTTTTCCTGAGCATTTTGTGATTAATTACAAATTTGATCAAATTTCCTGAAGTAGTTTAAACAACTAAAATATTAGTATTGCTAAACATTTTGCATAAGTCAAATATTTAAAAATCAGGCAAACATACATAAGTGGATACAGTTATACATAAACCTATTCTAAAACACCAACACTATGGGGTTAAAGTCATGTCATTATTTATTTTTTCCTATGCTAGTTTCTGTATCATCCTGGGGTTGTAACTATGCTGATTTTGATATCCTCCAAAGCCTTTAATAGTATAATGTGAACATCTTCCTAGGGTCACAGAAATATTACTAGGCCACAAAAAAAAAATCTTCAGACAAAAGAAACCACAAGATCTGGGTGATCAATGGATTGATATCTTGTTAGGACAGTGGAACTTGAATGTCTTTTCCTAGTTGACTCGCACACTGGTCCTTTGGTGGAACCTCCTTTGTATAGTTAAATTTCACTAGTTTGGTCAAGAG
>NW_007825767.1:0-812 GCF_000696425.1 Galeopterus variegatus
AAGGTTGAGTATCTGTTGATCAAAGAAGGTACTAGTAAGTTTATCATAAGTACTGCTAACAATTACTGAGCACTTACCAGGTGCCAGGCAAGCACTATTATACTAAGTGCCTTACAGGTATTCTCATTTAATGCTGGAAGGGAAGAAACTTGCTTGCATGCTTCTCTAGCACTTCTAAGGGAAGGAAGTGACAGCCTACTTCCTCATATCACTTCAGGCATTTAGATCAAATTTATCTAGTCTAAGTTACCAGTATCTTGTCAAAAGGATTACAAAATAGCTTGACTCCAGGATTGTTTTTTTTTTTTTTTTTTTTTTTTTTTTTTTTTAAAAAAACAAATTCAAGTTAAGATAAACTGGTTATTAACAAGTTGTTTAACGTGACTTTTTATCCTACTGCTAAAAATAGATTAGGAAGTTTATACATTTCCATTTTTCTTTCTAGACCAGCTTTTGGAGAAAGTCAAAAGTCAAACTCAAATAATTAGGCTTGAGACTATAATTGCTAATTGTTCTCTACATAAATATTCAACAGAGATGTTGATTTTTTTTTATATGTACTATGCTAAATATTATAGGTAGGTACAATGTGATTCTGAATGGGTAGCAAGATTTCCCTGGGGGGGCGGGTAGGGTGGGGTGGGAGGCCTTCCCACTTGATGGCAACAGAATAACTATGGATTTAGGCTGTTGACAAGAGCATTGGGAGAGAAGGAGCTCTTGAGCCAGACGCATCTAGGTTCAAATTCCACTTCCTAGCTGTGGACCTTAGGCAAGTTACTCCATCAGCCTGTTTTATCTGTAAAGTAGGC
>NW_007825768.1:0-812 GCF_000696425.1 Galeopterus variegatus
AACAGATTTTTCCCCTGAAGCACTGATATACCAATGATGAAAACCATTTGCATTCTGATTAACCCCAAACTCTGAGAATGTGCCAAACATTCTTAACACGCCTTGCCCTACACTCGCTCTTCAAGTCGGTCTTAGTAGTAATTTTTATTTCAATGCATTACTAGGTTATGAAGAAAAAACGTTCTTTCCAGCGTTATCCTTCAACATGCACACGTGTGCACGCGCACACACGCATACACACGAGTGTGGCCTGAGGATAGGAAATGCTGCTGCAGTCAGAAGTCCTGCTTTCTTGTACCTCGGTCTGGGTGACACTCCTTTGTCTGATCTCTGGCATGTCCCCTAGCCACTCGGTGCCCAGAGTGACATCTGCAAAACAGAGGGACGCAGCCTCATGTAAGAGAGCCCTGAGCTACTCTCATTCCAGGTGTCAGTGATACTCGGAGCTCCTGTCAGCCTCAAACCTGTGAGGACAAGGTAAAATGATCCCCAAGGAGAGGGCTACAGACACAGAGGGGCCTCGGGGATAACAGACACTGACTGCGAAACAGTATGAGTGGAGGGGCCCACTTCTTCCACGCACCCTCAGATGATCGCATTGTAACTCCTTCCTTAGTTTAGGGCCACCCTCATTTGTCCTTTTTCCGGGAACAAGTCTCCAGGAAGCCTCCCCACTGTGGTTATTACAGCATTGCCTTCGAGGTACAACTATTTGTCCCAGTCGACCCCTTGGTGATTTGCTCCACACAGGAGGTCTCTCAGTTGGCGCCCTCTGAGGGGCACTTGGACTTTTAAGACCTGGATCCTTGTCC
>NW_007825769.1:0-812 GCF_000696425.1 Galeopterus variegatus
GTATTTTGTTAGATATCCTTTAGCAAGTTAAAGAAGTTCCCTTTGAAATTTCTTGTTTGCAAAGGATATCATTTTTTAATCATGAGTGTCTGTTGAATATTATCAAATGCTTTTGTCAGCATCTGTTGTAATGATAATAATTTTTGTAGTGAACTAACAGACTTTCTAATGATAATCCACCCTTGTATTCTTTGAATAAACCCAACTTGGTCATGTTCTTTTTAAAAAAAAAAAAGAAAACATTACTGACTTTAATTTGTGAGTATTTTATCTATGATTTTTTCTATAAATGACCACAAGGAAGGGTGGCCTACAATTATCCTTTTTTCTACTTTCCTGGAGCGGTTTGGTAGCATTGTTATGATCACATCATAACATTAGTTGGGGATGTTTTCTTTCTTGGGAAACTGTCAGTTTGTTCTTTAGCTATGTATTGGATTATTGGTGAATCAGTTTGTGAGCCATCCACTGTGGAACTTTCCATATAGAAAAACTGTGAAGCCTGGGCTATGAGAGTTTTCACTTGTTTCTGACATAAATCCTTCAAATGTCACTGGCCTGGATCCCCACTGCTTAATAGCTATTTGACTTTGCTTCAGTTTCCTTTCCTGTAAAGTGTAGATAGTAAAAATACCTACCTTATACTGTTGTTGTGAGGATTAATGAATTATTTATAAGTGCATAGAACAGTCGTCTAAGAAGGGAGGGGTTTCCCACCAAGAACTGATATATTTGGAAATTATTTTCTTACCATTTTTATTGCATTGTTTTAGAATGTATTTTTAATTCTGCTTTAGTATAAAGAAAGTACT
>NW_007825770.1:0-812 GCF_000696425.1 Galeopterus variegatus
TCTGGAGCTCACAGACTCCTCAAGCCCGTTCACAGACTGGGCCACAAACCCTTCACACACCAAGCTGGGTCCCCAGACCCCTCACACACCAGGCTGGGTCACCAGACCCCTCACACTCAGGTCTATGAGCTAGGTAACCAGCCAAAAAGGTCCTTGGAACCGTAGGTCTGAAAGCATGTTGTGCAGTGGCCACCTGAGGCAGTCAACGCCAGCCAAGTCACGGTGTCACGCATGCGCACCAACTCCACCCACACACACACTTATTTACAAAGAATGTGCCACACCACCCCAACCAGATGTAAGGCACAAGGGGGCCTGATTATTCTATTTTCCCAACAGTGACTATAGATTTAAACATGTGTTGTATTACATTTGTTATTTTGACACTTCATTAGATATATCCTACTGGCCAAACCACAGACCTAAAATATGTATAGTTTTTATTTCTCTCATTTTAAAGATGGGAAAACTAGGGCATATTAAAGCTCAGTGACTTGACCAAGAAAATGAATTTATATAACAAGAAAACTGTTTAAAATGTTCAAGTATTTCTTTACTTAAATTTTTTTTTTGGTTAATGACAAAGAAAAGCCCATACATAGAAATCTTACATAACTATTGCATTCTTATGGCCATTATAATGAATCCTATGGAAAGTAAGGATGGTCTGGATTTGTAATTTCCCTCCATATTTTGTCAGTTAACTAAGGTAAATAGCTAATAGTGTTCTGAGATATGTAATGTTTCTTATCGTAAGTCTCTTCCAAAGTGCTTGTAATTGTATTCCCCTGGAAGAATCTAAGGAAAAAAAA
>NW_007825771.1:0-812 GCF_000696425.1 Galeopterus variegatus
GCCGCAGGGATAGAGACACCGCAGAGGTCATCTACTAGAGCAATGCCAAGCAGGAAAGTGGGGCTGGAGGCCCCACAGAGAGCCCCCACCAGGGAAATGTCTAGTACAGCCAAGGCACCAGGACCCTGGAACTGCAGGGCCACTGGTAACGTGCAACACCGGCCTGGAAAAGCTGCAGGCACCAGCGCAGCTCAATGGGCTGTGCCTGGCAGAGATGTGGGAGTGAGGCTGCCTGAGGCTTTGGGGGCCTAGATGCCCAATTGTGCCCAGGATGCAGGACTTGGAGTCAAAGAAGATTATTTTGGAGCTTTAAGACATAATGTCTGCCCTGCTGGGTTTCGGACTTGTTTGGGGCATGTTTTTTCCTTTCTTCTGGCCTATTCCTCCCTTTTGGAATGGGAATGTGTACCCAATGTCTGTTCCACCATTGTATCATGGCAGTAGATAAATTTGGTTTTGATTTTTTCAGGTTCACAGCTAGAAGGACTTTTGCTTTTGGTCTCAGAGGAGACTTTGGACTTTTAAGCTGGTGCTGAAGCAAGCTAAGACTGTTGGGACTGTTGGGACGGAATGATTGTATTTTGTATATGAGAGGAACATAAGTTTTGGGGGGCCAGGAGCAGAATGATGGAGTTTGGATGTGTTGTCCCCTCCAAAACTCATGTGGAATTTTGATCCCCGATGTGGCAGTGTTGGAAACTGATTGAGTCATGGACGTGGATCCCTGATGAATGGATTAATGCTCTCCCTAGGGGAAGGGGGATTAATGAGTGAGTTCTCGCTCTATTAGTTCCCGCAAGAGCTCGTTGCTT
>NW_007825772.1:0-812 GCF_000696425.1 Galeopterus variegatus
GTGTGGCAGAGAGACGATCTGGGCGGGCTCCTCTTCCCTGCCCCCCCGACACTGGCCGGGGTCTCCCCACACTACCAGCCCCGTCTGAGATCCGCGGGGAGAGTAGGATTGTAGGCCGGTCCACAGGCCCCGGGGTGCCCCACGTCAAGGTAAGCAAATGGCACGTCTCAGTGTGGAGCCGAGCCAACCGGAGTGGCTGGCCTGCCCTCACTAAGCCATCCGTCTCCACCCCCACCCGAGAAAATGGAGGCAGCTCTGCTGTGGGCGCCTTGCCTTGTGTGGTAGGTGGGAGCCAGGCGGGCGGGGAGCAGCCGGGCTTCGCCCCGCAAGTGGGGCTGGGCTGGGGGTGACTCACAGAGCTCGCATCGTTGAGCCGGTCTGGCACGCCTCACTCCGTTTCTGCCCCCAGTCTATATCTTTTAAGTGGGGAATTTAGTCCATGTGCATTCAGGGTTGTTTTGGAAACGTATCGCTTTGTTCCTGCCATTTCGTTAACTTTTTTATGGTTGTTTTGCATTCCTTTTGTTCTTTTCTTGCCCTTTTACTATTTGTCTTTGCTGTTTGGTGGTTTTTTGTTTTTTTTTTTTGGAGTGATAAGATACATTTTCTTTCTGTCTTTTGTGTATCTGTTCTACTAGCAGTTTTTATTCTTTCTTGGGTATTTATGGTGACATATATCTCTCTTTGGACTCAAGATGTAGGAGTCCCTTGAGGATTTGTTGAAGGACTGGTCTTGTGGTGGTGAAGTCCAACAGTTTTTATTTGTCTGGGAAAGATACTATTTCTCCTTCATTTCTGAAGGAAAGCTTTGC
>NW_007825773.1:0-812 GCF_000696425.1 Galeopterus variegatus
TCAGGGGAGGATGGTGGTGAAGGCCTGGGGCTGTGAAGACAGAACTTCCTGCCCTGAGTCTTCTGCTCTACCATTTGCTGGTTGTTTGGGTTTGGCCACCCTAGTAAACTTGCAAAGCCTTACCTTGCTGGGGCCTCAGTTTCTTCATCTGTAAAATGGGATGAGGGTTGTGTCTTCTCAGAGAATTGCGGCAAGGACTAAATGAAAAAATGCATGTGATACACTTAGAACAGTGCCTGGTGCACAAAGGTGTTGGATCAGAGTTACCTGCTTGGTCTCTGAAGGCATTTGGTTTACCAATTTCTACTGGAAGCTGTGAATCAAATGACAGTATATCTGTCTATCCATCTATCTATGTCTATCTATCTACCTATTTATCTAGTAATTTCTTTGCTATATGTTATTTGGTAGTTCTGGATAAAAAAGTGGGCTTCTAAATAGATTCAGAAACTTCCAAATATTCTTTTAGATTGGCCAGTCCATCCTTCCATTGGAGGATGTTATATGAGTAGCACTAGTACTCTTTTCCCCTGGGGGAATTTTACCATACATTTATTGATCTTGACCTATTCTGAATCCCTTTAGTGTTGAGTCTATATAATGTGCTTTTTATATTTGATTCCATTCCAGTGCTAGCTGTTGCCTGTCTTTTCAACTAGAGTGTACTTCCAGTGCTAGTTGTTGCCTGTCTTTTCAACTAGAGTGTAAACTCTGTCATATTTTTCTGTGCTTGTAGCCTGCCTGATGCCTAGCACATTGCAGATCATCAATAAACGCATGGAATGAATAGCTAAAATTATTGCTAGAAAAAG
>NW_007825774.1:0-812 GCF_000696425.1 Galeopterus variegatus
TTTTTTTTTTTCTGTAAAATGCTTTCTCATCTCCTTTTGGTATTTGGTTAGCATAAATGTTAGACATTTTGGCATTGTACCACAGGTTCCTGAAACTGTTCATTTTAAAAGAATATTTTTCTTTCTAATTGTCGCATTGGATAATTTCTACTATTCAGACATCGAGGTAATTAGCTCTTTACTCTGTTGTATCCATTCTGTTACTGAGCTCATTCGGGGAATTTTTAATTTTGATTTATTATAGTTTTTGTTCTAAAATTATCATTTGGTTTTTAAAAATATTTTTATTTTCTCTGCTGAGTCATTCTGTTTTTCTATTTATTTAAAAAGTGCTCTTTGTTGCCCCTGAGCGCATGATTTTAATTGCTGATATAATTTTTTTGTCTGATAATTCCAATATTGGTGGTACCTGAGTTTGACATTGATTGATTATCATAAATGTGAGATATTAAAATTTTCCTGTGCTTGTATGTCAGGTAATTTTGGATTGTATCCTAGACATTTTGATATCATGTTATGTGACTTTGGGTCTTGTTGAAATCTTACTGAGAATATCGCTTGATTTTCCTTTATTGTAGCAGGGCCAAATTCATGCATGCCCAGCTCAGTGGTGAACCCCGGAATTCATACATTATTTTTTTCATTCTCTTTCTTCCATTCCAACCTCTCTGTCATCTCAACACTTTTTTTGTCTGGAGAAATGCAAGAGGATTTCCCCCCACATTCTTAACACAACAGTTTCTCTGATCAGAGAAAAAGTTCTCCTCCACTGGAATTTTAGGCAACTGCCGATCAGCTGTTTCATCACCTTC
>NW_007825775.1:0-812 GCF_000696425.1 Galeopterus variegatus
CCAGAACATCAGCTGGTCGAGGTTACTTGGCTGGCGGGGAGACCCAAATATTATTCCTCTGGGTCTAATCCTCCATTGCCTTAACCTTGTCAGACTATTTTGATGCAATTGTCCATTTACCTTTATCACTGAGAATAGAACACCAAGTATTACATGAGTGAATCTACTGATTTCCAGATATACTCTTCCTTGCCTCCATTTTATAAGAGCAGTATTAATTTCTTTGCCTGCTGTCCACGGCTTGCATAGCCTAAGTTACTACATAGTGGTTGCAGCTCTAGATTCAGTGAAACTCTCAATGGTTTCACATCACAACCCTGTAATTCCTATCCCTGGGGAGGGCCACTAACATAACAGAGTATAAAGCTGTAGAAAAGAGAAGTTTGAATTCTAAAGTAGGTCACAGAAAGTGATGGTGAGAAGAGCCAATCTAATTTTCACTTCTCATATTATAAACTTATGCATTTTGGCTATTAAAGCAAAAGTACCATCTTGTTTAATAATGCCTCAAACCTGTAGTTAGTGACCCTTAGCTTACACCTTAGCTAAGCCTTTACCAGGCCATTTCAATACTCCATCGAGCTACCTTCTTCCGAATGATATAATATGATAGAAATAATGGATACTGTGCCAATTGTTACAACTCTTTCACTATAAAATGAGTCCCTTGGCAGATAGTAATGTATGTGGAATCATATGTTAGTAATTCAGATGCTGCATAAGTTCCTGGATAGTAGTGCTGGCAAAAGGAGAGTGGATCAGAAGGCAGATTCATATTTGGGATAGTAGTCAATACCAGTAAGGACAAATCT
>NW_007825776.1:0-812 GCF_000696425.1 Galeopterus variegatus
GAGGGTTGCGATCTGTTGCCGGACACGAAAAAAGACAAAAAGGAAAAAAAAAAAAAGTTCAACCTTAGTCCAATTCAATTCTCTCTCTCTCTCTCTCCCCCCCTCTTTTTGATAAATCTCAGTATCTGTTGGGTGAAATGGTCAGACTTGCTGAGTTCCATTTCCCCCCAACAGCTCTCGCTAATGCCATCTCTGTTGGGAGACAGGGTTTATGTGACTTTACCATGTGAGAATGGTGAGAAGGACCCTGTCCTGGTGTGGACCCTTGGGTATGCACTGGCTGGTGTCCGGTGGGGTGTGATTGGTCCAGTGCCAATCCCATTCTGCTGGTGCCCACTGCTTACCCCTCACCTCATTCAGGCCACAGTGGCTCTCTCTGCGGAGCAGACGTTGCCACCTTTTGGGAGCACATGGATTCCCCTGAAGTGTGGCTGCAACTCCCATTTGGGACAGCCCTGGAGCCTACCCTCTGATGCTCAGCTGTGGAGCCTTCTCATCCCTACCATGGTGACCACGTACCTCAAGCTCCTTATCCAGACACTCAGCTCCATCTTGCATCCCTTCCTTGGGACATTGGAAAACTTCTGAACACTGTCTAAGCCACAGGGTAACTCAGGGCAATGAGGAAGCATGCTGCCCCAGAAGTTTCTTTTGACGTGGGTGCATGTGCTGGGAAGGTGGCCTGAGGAGGTCACGTTTCCTTCAATTCCCCTTTCTTAATGTCCTTCTCCTCTCTGGGACTTGAGCCCAAGAGGGGAGTCTGGGATGCAGAATTGCCTGTCTTCCCTCCTCTGTACCCCCTTTCCTCCCTT
>NW_007825777.1:0-812 GCF_000696425.1 Galeopterus variegatus
AAAAAGAAAATCAGAAGTGTGGCATATCTCTGCCATGACAAGTGCATTTTAACCAGGTGCACTGCCTCGAAGGGATCCTGTGATTTGTGAGGTATCTAAGCTTTTACTAATTGGTCAAAAACCAATCTACCCTGTGTGTGGGTTTTCTTAAACTGTGAAAGATCCTTTACACTGTGAAGATTTGATGGCATTTTAAAATGCCAACCTTAGCAAATGTAGTTAGTTAGGCATATTTAGACTTTCAAAAAATAAAAACGAGGTTTAAAAAACCCAAACTCCCTGCTAATGTCTAAGAGCTTTAAAACTTTAATGACAGGACCAAAGAGTACAGAGTGTGACACCAAACTTTGCATTTCTAACTTTAGAGTAATATTAATATTCTAGCAATTTCTTGTATGACGCTTGCATGCACCCCAGTCTCTGGTTGGCAGAATTTGTGATAACTGAGGTGATAACCCAGGAGAAAATGGAAGAAACAAAGGCAGGGGCCTTGACACTGTTTACTGAGATTTTTTTCATTTTTTCTTTCAAGTTTCTTTTCTATTAAAAAAAATCTATTTTGCTTTCTGATTGAGAGAGTATGAAATTGCTATAATTTATTTGAAAAATAAAAATATTTTAAAAGTATAAAATTCCTTTATAATCTTACAATGAAGCAATTAACATTAACTGCTCTTTTTCTTCAGGTACTCTTTTTTTCTTCCATTATGTATAATGATAATGATTACAAAAAAAACATATCCACACATTTTCTTAAAACAAATGACACTAAGCTTGCTCTTGCCTGGCTCTGGCTCCTGCTCTCTCACATC
>NW_007825778.1:0-812 GCF_000696425.1 Galeopterus variegatus
GTTTAGATGGTTTAAATATCTTTTGATCATTATTTCCCCTTTTATTTCTCTTCTTCAGTGTCAGGAATTTAAGGTGGAATGATTTAGCTTCTTTCTCTTTCTTGCTGACATTTTTGTTTTAACACTGGGTTTTGCTCTTTCTTGTGTATTTGTGATGGTGGTCATCATTATTCAGATTCCAGATGAATGACTTCCTTGAGAATTTCTTGTAGGGCTGGTCGTGTGGTGGTGAACTCCCACAACTTTTGTTTGTCTGGGAAATACACTATTTCTCCCTCATTTCTGAAAGAGAGCCTTGATGAGTAAAGAATTCTTTGTTGGAAATTTTTTCTTTTATTATTTTGAATATGTCATTCCACTTTCTTCTGGCCTGTAGTGTTTTTTCTTTTTCCCCTTTTTGTCTTTTTTCGTGACCGGCAACGGATCGCAACCCTCAGTGTCGCGCCCGCACCTTGCTCAGCTAGTGAGCGGCTGGTCCGTATGTGGGATCTGAACCCTCGGCGGGAGCGCCGCCGCACTCCCAAGCAGCACACTGTAGCAGTGCACCACTGGGCTGGCCCCTGGCCTGTAGTGTTTTGTTTGAAAAGTCTGCTTTTAGTTTGGTGGTGGTTCCCCTATAAGTGACTGGATGCTTTTCTTTTGCTTCTTGTAGAATTCTCTCTTTGTCTTTGAGCTTTGCAAATTTAACTATAATGTATTTGGGGAGGATCTTTTGAGGTTGAATCTGTTTGGGGACCTTTGAGATTCCTGAATCTGAAGGTCTGTATCCCACCCTGCACCTGGGAAGTTTTCTGTTACTATTTCCTTGAGTA
>NW_007825779.1:0-812 GCF_000696425.1 Galeopterus variegatus
TCAGACTAAGATCACCCTGATTTTTCCACATCATCTCTTTTTCTTTATTCTTTTTGTTAAAGAACGTTACTTGCCAAAATATGTTAATATGACGGTCTTTCTTAGTAAGTTTCAAACATATTCAGTCATTTTGCACTGTTTTCATCTGAAATACTTCTTGGCTTTAATCTCTAGATTTTGCCTTTCACATCTCTTTTCTCTCTCTTCAGTTTAAATCCTTTGCCTCTTACTCTGTATCAGGACATGCGCTCTCCATTTTGGCAATAAAGTTTTCAATAGCCCACTTTGGATTTTTATCATGTGCATGTTGAATATTAATCTTGCAACTGAGACTTTAGATTTATGCGAATCTTTCTTTTCTTACCTCTCTGCTTTCTGCTTTCCACAATTGGCCTTCTTTCCTTAAGCTCTCTGCTATCATTGCACAGAGTTCATGTCTAACCGAATTTTAATTAAAATGCCCCAGGATTTAAGATATTTTCTTCTAATTCAATCTTTCTTTTAGTCATTGGTGTTTTATAGAGAGAGATTTGGATATAGATCTACCCTCATGGACATGTATATATTTACATATCCCTTTTCAATACTAGGTACATATGTGTATACACACACACGCGCACACACACACACACACACACACCCTATATCCACATCTACATCTACATATGTAGTTTTTGCTACCTATATCTAGATATAAAATATACCATTTTAATTTATTATTTTTAAACAATAATAAAGCTTTGTTAAAGAGATGAATAATGTTCATATTTTATTAACTATTTGTAATTATTATACTTATCAAAAGTTTATTT
>NW_007825780.1:0-812 GCF_000696425.1 Galeopterus variegatus
AATAGGAGTGGTGAGAGTGGGCATCCTTTTCTAGTTCCTGTTCTTAAAGGAAAAGCTTTCATATTTTCCACATTCAGAATGATATTGGCTGTGGGTTTATCATATATGGTTTTAATTCTATTGAGATATTTTTCCATCTATAAATAATTTGTAGAGAGTCTTTATCATGAACAAATGTTGAGTTTTGTCAAATGCTTTTTCTGCATCAATAGAGATGAGCATATGTTCCTTGTGATTGATTTTATTTATATGGTGTATCACACTTATTGATTTGCATATGTTGAAACAACCTTGCATCCCTGGGATGGATCCCACTTGATCATGGTGTATAATTTTATGCATGTGTTGCTGTATTCTGATAGCTAGTATTTTATTGAGGATTTTGGCATCTATATTGATCAGGGATTTTGGCCTATAGTTTCTTTTTTATTGTTTTTGTATCTTTGTCTGGTTTTGGAATCAGGGTGATGTTTCCCTCATAGAATGAGTTTGGAAAAATGGCTTCTGTTTCAATCTTTTGGAAGAGTTTGTAGAGAATTGGTATCAATTCCTCTCTGAAGTTTTGGTAGAAATCTGCAGTGAACCCATCCAGTCCTGAGCTTTTCTATGTTGGGAGCCTTCTGATAACAGCTTTTAATCTCTTTTGTTGTAATTGGTCTGTTCAGATTTTCTATATCTTCTTGGCTCAGTTTTGGTGCTTTCTGTGTAGCCAGAAATGTATCCATCTCTTCCAGATTTTCAAATTTGTTGTCATAGAGTTGTTTATAGTAGTCTCTAAAGATTCCTTGTATTTCTGAGGTATCAGTTGTAAT
>NW_007825781.1:0-812 GCF_000696425.1 Galeopterus variegatus
CATCACAGCAGTCCTGCAAAGGAGACTTCATCCTACAGATGAGGAGATTGAGGCTGAGTGAGGTTAAGCCACTTGTTCACGAGCATTCAGCCAGTAAGTTGTGCTGCCGTTGTAACTGTCTGATCAAAGTCCTGTTGTTGAGACCCAAATCCTCACCCAGCAGTGAAGCGCAAGGATGGGCTGGCTCTTCACGCAGTTCATCAAGCCACAGAAGAGGCTTCAATCACGGCTTTCAATTGAGATGGAAAAGCATCCACTCGTACATGGTTCACAGGAAAGACAGCTCGTGCAGGCCCGCACTGTCTTGAGTGGTTTGTTTTCACAGATTAAATCCCTACGAACTAAAGGATTACATTAGGATTCTCTAAAGAATCAGAAACAATTGTGTGTGTGTGTGTGTGTGTGTGTGTGTGCGTGTGTGTGTGTGCGCGCGCGTGTGTTTATAAATGCAGAGAGATTGATGTTAAGGAATTGGCTCATATGATTATGAGGGCTGGCAAGTCTACCATTTGCAGGGTGGACTGGCAGGACGGGCACCCCCGGGAGAGCTGACGTTACAGCTCACGTTTGAAGGCTATCTGCTGGCTGAATTATTTCCTCCTCGGGTGACCTCAGTCATTTTCTTAAGATCTTCAACTGATTGGATACAACCCACCCACATGAGGGAGGGTAACCTGCTTTACTCAAAGCCTGCTGATTTAAATGTGAATGCAACTCCAAAAATACCTTCACAGACATAAAATTGTGTTTGACCAAATACAGTATCTGGGTACTGTGGCTTAGCCAGGTCAGGCTATAAAATTACCCATCAC
>NW_007825782.1:0-812 GCF_000696425.1 Galeopterus variegatus
TGGGAATATCTACAGGAGCACCTTCATAGCGTCTCTCTAAGTACGGCAGCTATGTTCTGAGAAGGAGTATCCTAAGGTGGACTGTCCCAAAGGTGAACATTCCAAGAGAGTAGGCGGACGCTGCATGGTGTTTTATGATGTGGCCTTGAAAGTCAAATAATGTCACTGCAGTCATATCCTGTTGGTTTATGCAGTTATGAGTTTGGCCAGATTCAAGGGGGTGGGGACACAAACCCCACCTCTCAGTGAGAGAAGTGTCAAAAAATTCATAGCCACTTAAAAAAAAAAACTGCCACACCCAATGATGTGAATCTTTTGGTATCCTTAAGCTTAGTTTTTGTATGCAGAAAAGACTGTTCAGAGTTATGCTCTTGATTTAAGTAAGTAATAGTCCCATTTGGAACATAGATATCTGGTATTTCTAGCACCATTTGATGAAAGACTTTCTTTTTTTCTATTGAGTTATCTTGAGTCTATTTCTGGACTTCCAATTCTGTTCTAATTATTTTCTTGTCTGTTCTTAATCAATAACATACTGTCTTGATTACTATAGTTTTATAGTAAGTCTTAAAATAAGATAGTATAAGTCCTCTAATTTTGTTCTCCTTTTTCAATTTATTTTTGGTTGGTCTAGGTCTTTTGCATTTTCACATAAATTTTATCAACACTGTGCTCTAAATAACTGAGCTAACTGGCCATACTTTGTAATCTTGAACTAGAAAATGTTTCCATTTGATAGTAACAGGTACTGTTTTATTTTTCTCTCCTAGACTGAATCCAAGATTTCAATTTATACCCTGAGTGCTGTCGCA
>NW_007825783.1:0-812 GCF_000696425.1 Galeopterus variegatus
AATGGTAGTAAGCTACGGTCACTCCATTTTAAAAAATAATAAGAAAACAATGATGGGGTCTTGTTTCTGGCAGCCCCCACCAACCCTTATATACCTACTGGCTCCACCAACCAGTCCAAGACCTCAGGGAACACCCTCAGCTCCACAAGCTGCTTCTGCTTACCCACCATCAACTCTGTGCCCAGCAAGTTTCGGCCTGTGCATTCCCCCGCTTTGTTGCTTTTGACTTCATTTTCCTGCCTTACAAGGCTGGAGTCCTCCCCTGATCTGCAGCCAAGACACCTGACTGCCTCTTGCCAGCCTCCTTCCCTCAACATTAGATCGCCTCCTGTAGCAACACCAGCCTCCACCTCTCCAGGATTCACCTCGTCCTTCAGGACACTGTAAATCCAGCCAATGCAGCTGCAGCCTGGGCACCTCTGCCAGCCTGTTTCCCTTGACCTGCCCCTGCGTGGCCAGCGTCCCTGCGTGGCCAGCGTCCCAGCATGCCTCATCCCCACGCCCTCCTAAGTCAGGGCAGACGTCTCCTGTGCTCACCCTGGTGAACTAGCTCTAGAAATGCTGGTGGCGCCCATCTCAGAAGGAAAGGTAAGTAGACTCACAAATATGGGAAAAGATGACATAACAAAACAACTATTATTGAAGAGAACATGATGGCTTACCTAAAAAATCAAAGAAATCGACCAGAAAATTACTAGAAGTAATAAATGAGTTCAGGCCACTGGTGAGATAGGAGATAAATTTTCAAAAATCAATTGCATTCCTATATGCTAGTGACATGCAGCTAGAAAAAAAAATCAATGGAAAAAAAA
>NW_007825784.1:0-812 GCF_000696425.1 Galeopterus variegatus
CCTCCCACTGCAGCCCCTCCCCCCTCCCTGTGCCGCCTAGGGATTTCCAGATCCCTTTGAAAAACTTTGAATCTTGGGATCCCTCTTAGAAAGACCCCAGGATACTTGTGCGAATTATCCCCCTCCACCTCTTCAGTGACCCTCTAGGTTCTACACACAAGTAGTTAAATGGTATGTGTGTGTGAAGGGGTGGAAAGAAGTGTGACTCGGCTGCACCAGTCCCTCTGCCTGTCTGACAAGTTCCCACTACTGGAGACAGAAAAGGGGGGAGGGGAAGATAAGTCAATCAGAAGTGGCTAAATTTCTTGGAAAAATGTTTTGAAGTTTTTACTCACTAGGCACTTCTCTGTTGATCACATGTGGAGCTCATCTCCTCCCTTGGCTTATACATTCCTTGACTACAGGTATGCTTATTTAATATTTAAGCTCCATACATTTAACATAGCACATTTCTGTGTACCTCGTGGGTTCAAGATGATACTGACCTGTCTCCAAACCAGTGTGGGCAGAGACAATGACAGTAAACACATAAACATGTACTTAAAAGGTACGCTTCTGAGCATTTTATGTTCATTTACTCATTTCATCCCCATGACAATCTTAGGAAATGGGGACTAATATTATGCCTCCATTTTACAGGTGAGGAAACAGGGGCGCTCAGAGGCTACCTAACTAGCCCAAAGGCACCTAGCCAGGTCTCGAACCCAGGCGTTAATCTACAAAGCTCAGGCTCCAGCATTCTTTCACTGAGACAAACGCTAACAGATCAGAGGCGACCAGAGGAATTCCTTTGAGGCAGTCTGGGCAGGATA
>NW_007825785.1:0-812 GCF_000696425.1 Galeopterus variegatus
CACATGCAGCCCTGCCAAGGGAGTGCACCGAGGTGAGTTGCTCAAGGCGTGCCTTGAGCTACGGGCTGCCACCTGGGGAGGTGGTCAACCAGAGACCAGACACAAAGTTCTGGGGCTTAGCGCATGCACTGAGCAACTTCACTGGGTAAAAGCATGTCTAACATATGTTTTAGCCAGCTGTAAACCCTTCCCATACCGCCCTGTCTCCTAGGTAATCAATAGGAAGTCTATGGTTTGCAGTTAAGTTTTGTGAATTTTTGCTGACCCAGTCTTTTTGCATTTCTGCTGACAGTCTAACTCTGGAGAGCAAGAGTGTCTCCATCTTTAATGGGTGTTCTTCATTTTCCTCCACATTAACATATGTCTACTGTAAATCAGTATTATTTTCAAAATATTAGAAGCTATAACTTTTGGTTTGTCCTTACAGCAAACACAATGAGAATAGTTTTCTGCTAATTGTACCAACTGTGCAAACTATGCAAATTAACTTAATAAAAAATTTGAGTTACAGTAAGTTTTACACACAATGAGTCTACTTTGAGGATTGGGATCGAAAAATGGGTGGCAGTGTTTAGCTTCTGTATTAGATCTATTTCTGTTGCTTATAACAGAATACCTAAAACAGGGTAATTTATAAAGAAATAAAATTTATTTCTTACAGTTACAGAAGTTGAGAAGTCCAAAGTCCACGGAACACATCTGGTAGGGTCTTCTTGTTGTTAGTGGTGACTCTCTACAGCAATGCAGGTATCACATGGCGAAATGGCTGAGCAGAAGAGAGCTAACCTGTTCACTAGCTCTCCTTATACAAC
>NW_007825786.1:0-812 GCF_000696425.1 Galeopterus variegatus
CTCACCTGCGCTCAAGGTTTCCACCAAGCCGGTCACCAGCCTCACCCCTGCAGAAGCCCTCGCTGCCTCGGGCGGTCTGCAATTAAAACTGCCTCATGGCTTTACAACTAATTAGTGCAGTAGTTGCCCGAGAAACACTGCGTGTTTCCGGTAGATGTTTCACATCCTCAGCCTTCACGGGTTCACAGTGTTTCTGGGGCCTGCTGTGCCTGACACTCTTTTGGTGACACTTGCGGGGTCTTTCTTCCCCATCTCATTTCCTGTGCACCCAGCGTGCTGCTTGGGGCCACGTCGTTTACTGGCGCAGGGGGAGCTGGGGACCTGGGTCTCGGGAGAACACAGCAGGTGGGACAGGAAGGAGGCAAGGTGAGGGGTCAGCAATAATTCATTCTATTTATAACTCATGGCCCGGATAACCCAACTGTATCTAATGCCGCCACACACCACACGTCGTAGCTATTTACAAGTACATCTGACTGAAGCATATCTAATTATTCCTGTTTGAATCTTTCCTATCAGTCAAGGTATTACGAGAGTGGAGTGACCCTCTCAGTGACCCTCTCATCGCTGCGACACGCTTCCGCACTCCCCCTCCTGACTGATAAGACGAAGGAACTGTGGGGGATAAAGCAGGCGAGGCGTACCTTATGCGGTCCGGGGGATAAAGCAGGCAAGGCGTACCTTATGCGGTCGGCAGCGTTTTTCTTTCAGATGAATTCAAGTCAATCTTGGCAAAAGGTGAAAGAGAGCGCCGATAATTCAAGCTAGTTACGTTTTTCTTCCCCTATTAAGTCACTTCACATTATCTTTGT
>NW_007825787.1:0-812 GCF_000696425.1 Galeopterus variegatus
TCCATGCTCTTGGACTGGAAGAACTAACTTGTGAAAATGTCTGTACTACCCAAAGTGATCTGCAGGTTCAATGCAATCCCCATCAAAATACCAATGACATTCTTGACAGAAATGGAATAAACAATCTCAACATTCATAGGGAAAGACAAAAGACCCCAAATAGCCTATACAATCCTGAACAAAAAAAAATAAAGCCAGAGGTATAACACTACCTGACTTCAAATTATACTGCAAAGCTATTGTAACCAAAACAGCATGGTACTGGCATAAAAGTAGACCAGTCAAACACAATTGAGAACCCAGAAATTACCCCTGAGGCTTACAGCTATCTGATATTGGACAAAGGCAACAAAAATCTACACTGGGGAAAAGACTGCCTCGTCAATAAATGGTGCTGGGAAAATTGGATATTCATATGCAGAAGAATGAAACTAGATATGCACCTCTCACCATACACTAAAATCAACTCAAAATGTATTAAAGACTTAATTATAAGAACTGAAACTGTAAAATTACTAAGAGAAAATATAGGTAAAACACTTCAGCAACTAGGTCTGGGCACAGACTTTATGAATTTGAGCCCAAAATCATAAGCAGCAAAAGAAAAAATAAACAAATGGGACTATATCAAACTAAAAAGTTCCTGCACAGCAAAAGAAACAATCAACAGAATGAAACAATTGAGTGAGACAACAACCTACAGACTGGGAAAAAATTTTGCTAAGTATGCACCTGACAAAGAATTAATATCCATAATATACAAGGAACTCAGGCAATTATACAGTAAAAAACCAAATAACCCAATTAAAAAA
>NW_007825788.1:0-812 GCF_000696425.1 Galeopterus variegatus
GTCACTGGGGGTTTCTCCTCAGTTAGCTGAGTGCTAAGCTAATGATTTGGTCAGAAGTTTCAATCAGTGCCTTCAATCAGTAAGTTAAGTCTTCTGCCCTTTACTGAGTGTTCGTGCATCAGATGGGGTGGAGGGTATACCTTTAATGCTGCTATGATCTGAATGTGCCCCCAAACTTTGTGTTGGCACTTAATGGCCAATGTGATAGTACTAAGAGGTGAGGCCTTAACAAGATGGATGATTAAGTCAAGGATGGTGCCCTCATGTTTGGGAATAAGGTCCTTGTAAAAGTTTGAGGGAGAGGATTTGTTTTTTTCTCCTCTTAGATCATTTGAAGATGCTTAGACAGTGTCATCTATGAAGAACAGGTCTTCACTGAGCACTGAACCTGCAAATGCCTATCTTGAACTTCCAGCTTACAGAACAATAAGAAAATAAATTTTTGTTCTTTATAAGTTACCCAGTCTGTTACAGCAGCACTAACATACTAAGAAAAATGCTTCGGCAGCTTACAAGTCTGTCTAAGCCTTTACATCCTGTTTGAACAAAGCCTCAAGTCAATCACAATTGAGAGAATGGAGCCCTCTTAGATGAGTCCTGCACCTATGCGCACCCATGCTCATGGACATACGGCTTTTTGGATCCCATAATTAAGACAGAATTTTTCAAAGACTTCTATAAAAACTTACGTACAGATCTTCCTTTTTAAGTTTTTGTCCACACAGTGTTTTTCCCAATAGGTATCCCTGAATTTAAGCAATTGCCAATTATTTGTGTTTTTAGGCAAATGCCCAAGGATAAAACTGTTGCAT
>NW_007825789.1:0-812 GCF_000696425.1 Galeopterus variegatus
GTAGTGATAGTCACACAACTGTGAATATAATAAAAATAGTCGATTTGTGCCCTTTAAATGGGTGAGTTGTATAGCATACAAATTTTATCTCAATGAAGCTGTTGCAAAACAAAACAAAAAGGAATATTGCAATGGTCAAGCAAAATTCTTTGAATCTATCCCTATTTAAACTGTGTAGTCTCATTTCCCAAGACGCTAAGTCACACGCAATTTGCTTCTGCCAAACTTGTCTTATTGTCCCTTTTCCTGCATGGAATATTCTCTTCCTTATTTCTTCAATCAATTCCTACATAGACGTACTGTCTTCTTGTATCCTTCTCAGATCTTCACGTCCAGGATTCTCATTTCTGTGCTCCAATATCACTTTATCCTATCCCATAATATAATATACTCACTGTTTTCATTCTACACATTAACCTGTTTGGAATTTCTACAGATTCTTAAAGCACAGAATTTAAATGCATTTTATTTGCTGAATTTCTTGTCTGTTATACAGACAATCCTAGAGTGCTCTGCAAAAAAGGCACTTACCGTCACAGATATGGAGTGTCTAACTTGTTCTGGTAGCTCGATAAGTATATAGAGCTCACCAAGTGAGCACAGTTCCCACACTGGGCCACCATATTAGCCATTGAATATTCCACAGACAGTAGTTTTAGATGGAGGCACCAACATCATTTAACAGTTTCCAGTATGGTGGACAAAGATTGAATTACATTAAATCAAAGAGGTCACAGACTTTGTCCATTAGACTTGTTTTTATATCCTTCATGTCTGGAACTGTGTTTTGCACATTTTTACTTGTTAGAAAT
>NW_007825790.1:0-812 GCF_000696425.1 Galeopterus variegatus
CAAGCGGCGCACTTATCCAGTGCGCCACCGGGCCGGCCCAAACCTGGTTTTGTTTGACATACTTTAATATCACTAACACAATTTCTTGAACTATTTACAAAATACCTAAGTGCATCTACATATGATAGTCTGTCAAAATATATTTTATGGGGACATAGTTATTATGACCTTCTATTTTTGCATATTGTATGACAGTTCCAGACAATTTCAAATTTTTTTCCATGGCTTTTGAATATGCTGAAAATGGATTATAAGTCTACCCTTGAAACATTTAGATATTACCAGCATAAAAATATTATAACTTGTATGTTCCTTGTCATAAAATAAACCTAGTCTAAATGACTTGCTTGATACGTCTATTGACCACTTAATAACTTTGTGCTATGATTTAAATGTTTGTCTCCTCCAAAACTCATTTTAAAATCTAATCTACTATGAGAGGTGGGGCCTTTAAGAGGTGATTAGGTCATGAGGGTTCTGCCCTCATGAATGGATTACTATATTACTGTATTAATAGATTAGTGGGTTATCATAGGAGTGGGACTGGTGGCTGTATAAGAAAAGGAAGGGAGACCTGGTCAAGCACACTCGACCCCTGTATGTGTGATATCCTGTGAATTCTTGGAACTCTACAGAGACTCCCCACCAGCAAGAAGGCCCCCACAAGACACACTCCCTCCACCTTGGACTTCCCAGCCTCCAGAACCCTAAGAAATACTTTTTTTTAAAGAAAGTCCCCAGTTTCAGGTATTCTATTATAAACAACAGAAAACAGACTAAGACACTTTGTGAGCTTTAGAATCATTTTTTTT
>NW_007825791.1:0-812 GCF_000696425.1 Galeopterus variegatus
CTAAAATTAGCAGACAGAAAGAAATCATTAAGATCAGAGCAGAACTTAATGAAATTGAAACTCAAAAAACAAGACTAAAGATCAACAAATCAAAAAATTGGTTCTTTGAAAACATAAATAAAATTGACAAACCATTAGCATGGCTAACTATAAAAAGAAGAGAGAAGATTCAAATAATAAAAATTAGAATGAAAAAGCTGATATTACAACTGATTCATCTGAAATACAAGGAATCATTCAAGACTGTTATAAACAACTATATGCCAACAAATTTGAAAATCTGGAGGAAATGGATAAATTTCTGGACACACACAAGCTCCCAAAACTGAGCCAAGAAGACATAGAAAATCTGAACGGACCAATAACAATAAAGGAGATTGAAACTGTTATCAGAAGGTTCCCAACAAAGAAAAGCCCAGGACCAGACAGATTCACAGCAGAATTTTATCAAACATTCAAAGAGGAATTGACACCAATTCTTTACAAACTATTCCAAAAGATAGAAACAGACGCAAATCTCCCAAACTCATTCTATGCAGCAAACATCATCCTGGTACCAAAACCAGGTAAAGATACAACCAAAAATGAAAACTACAGGCCGATATCCCTGATGAATATAGATGCAAAAATCCTCACTAAAATACTAGCAAACAGAATACAGCAACACAACATAAAATTATACACCATGATCAAGTGGGATTCATCCCAGGGATACAAGGTTGGGTCAACATACACAAATCAATAAATGTGATACACCATATTAATAAAATCAAATGCAAGGACCATATGGTCATCTCTATAGATGCTGAAAA
>NW_007825792.1:0-812 GCF_000696425.1 Galeopterus variegatus
CAGTGAGCAGTCGGCCTCAGTATTCAAACCCATTAAAGGTCCTCTCCCCCACTGACTTTCGACTTGGTCAAGTAACTTGCTTTGGGCTTGCTTTCAGTACCACTGACATGAGTGACCTTAGCTAAACCACAAAGAGCAGACCTACCATAGAGAGCCCAGCCAACCCATAGAACTGTGAGAAAAAAATAAATCAGTTTTGTTTTAAGCTAAGTTTTGTTCTAGTTTGTTGTTCCGCAATAAGAAATTGAAACAATGATATAGGTCAAATGACAGAGTTGTTAGAGAACATGGCTTAGGTATATGGCCTAATGGACTTCCTAAACCTGAGCCCCGGAATTAGATAGTCTGACCTACCCGTGTGTGAAAAATGCCTGGCAACTGGAAGTCACTCCTCACCAGTGTTGAATCTGTCCCAAGTAAAATGTACAGCATGGTGGAGCAGAGCTGAGTACATTCTGTGCAGGTAGGTACATTCTAAAGAGGAAAGAAGATGAGCTTGGCCATGCCATCTCAGTGCTGTCTCCCAAACTGAATCAGATTACTTGCTCGTTTTCACCAGGAGATTCAGGGAACAGAGAGAAACTGAGAAAATAGAAAGAAAGATATCATTCTTATTGTCTCTCCACATGGAAACATAGAGTAAGTGGAAAGGATATTCCCAATCCCCGTCTTCATCATTACCACCAATGGTGGCTATATTTTATCCTGTATAAAGATTCCTTAACTATTAGGGGACCTCCTCTTACAACCTGAATTTCTGATGAAATTTTATAATCCTTAAAGTTCAGGAAATATTGGGGCCGGCCCGGTGG
>NW_007825793.1:0-812 GCF_000696425.1 Galeopterus variegatus
CAAAGCACCTATTTCATTTTTAGGGCATTCTAACCGCTCAGGGGCTTCTAATCACAAAACATGTGGTTTATTACCTAGAATTAAAAGCTTGGCAGCAGCTACTCTCCCATAATAAAGAGCTGCACAGGATCTGCCCATCTCTCTTATGAAGTTACTGGGAATAAGAGAAACATTGTCAAGTGTCTCCATCTGAAAAACAGCTAAAATGCCATTTTAATAGGACATATATAGGGCAAGAGACTAATTTGAAGAATGGACAGATATGTACTGTAAAAGAGGAATTGATAACCAAGTTGTCTTTGGGGTCCAGGAGGCTCCATATTGGGGAGGGGGTAGATATAAAATTCAGCAAGCGATTCCTTATGTTTCTTACAGTTTATAAAAAGTGATCACTAGCGCCACACCCCCAGCAAATGGGACCTGTGGCCTCTGCTTGAACCACTCCAGTAACAGTTTAGGGGTTCCACCTCCCTTTCTCCTGCTCCACTTCTTCTATGGATTTCAGGTGCATGGAATTAATTATAATTGTGGGTTTATGACACATCCTCATTATTGGTGCACAAATGGCTCTCTTTTAAATTTTAAAATTTATTTATTCACTTATTAATAATATAATACACACCCATGAACCTACCATCTAACAAAAACTGAAATATTGACATTAACTTGATGTAGGTCCCCTGTATGCCTTCCCCCAGCCAAGATAACCACTGTATTGTTTATCATGCTCTTGTTTTTACATATCTCTAGTTTTTTTGTGTTCCCAAAATATATTGTTTAGTTTTACTTTTTAACTTTATAAAAATGGTTAT
>NW_007825794.1:0-812 GCF_000696425.1 Galeopterus variegatus
GATGTCTCATAGTAAATATTAGCCACCAGAATTTAATTCTGAACTTTGAACAATAAAACTGCAGAAAGCCTATATGTCAGTTTTAGAAAATTTTACTCAACATTAGGTAAATAAAGCAATTATCTAAATGTATAGTTTAGAGTTTTCTTTTCATTTTATTTGTTTATCTTGACAAACCTCTGAGGTACTCCTTCTGTTCATTTTATAGGCAAGTAAATCAAGGATAAAGAGATGGCAGATATCTTCTTTATGGACCTCCTTAGTAAGTTTCGTACTTGAGATTAAAAGCCACGTCTTCTTACCCCAACATTTGTGCCTTTTCATTCTGCCATTCTGCCATTTTTGGAACAATTTCCTAGGAACAACCATAAGCTGAAACACTTAGATATTGCGATTGATTTTTGCTTCTAGCTTGACATTCAAGGCTCACTCCTTCCACCCCTAATCTATTAGGTTAAAGTGAATATCTAAAAGAATTCATACTTTCAAATTGAAAATATTAAAATATTTCTGCTATGACTTATTCCAGAAACCACAATTTAAAGCAAAAATTTGTGCAGAAACATTATTTGTCCAGGATTATGTTTTTTTGCAAATTCATCAATAAGCGGTCCTCAAAAAATTCATGGAAAGATTGTATTGCCTGCAATTCCATTTTTCGATAGAATTTTTTGAAATACTCGTATTATGACACACTATTAGATGGACAGTCAAAAAGATTTCTGAGTAACAAGATTTATGTCACATTTGTTGGTACTAAAAATATACTAATTGTATAAAGGGCTCAGTGGTAAAAGGAAACACCCATTATA
>NW_007825795.1:0-812 GCF_000696425.1 Galeopterus variegatus
TGCTGCCCATTTGTATGTCTTCTTTTGAGAAATGTCTGTTCAGGTCCTTTGCCCATTTTCCAATTGTGTTATTTGTTTCTTTGCTGTGAGTTGTTCAAGTTCCTTATGTATTCTGGAGGTTAGCCCCTTGTCTGATGTGTAGTTTGCAAACACTTTCTGCCATTCTGTAGGTTGTCTCTTCACTTTGTTGGCAGTGTCCCTTGCTGTGCAAAGCTTTCAGTGTGATGTGGTCGTATCTGTATAATTCTGCTTTAGTTGCCTGTGCCTTGTGTTCTCCTTCCGAAAACTGCAGCCCTCGCCCGTTTCATGTAGCTTTTCCCCTGTGTTTTCTTCTAGGAGTTTCACAGTTTCAGGTCTTACATTTAGGTTGTTAATCCATTTTGAGTTGATTTTTTGTGTACAGTGAGAGACAGGGATCTAGTTTCGATCTTCTGAGTGTGGATATCCAGTTTTCCCAGCAGCATTTGTTGAAGAGGCTGTCCTTTCCCCACCATATATTCTTAGTACCTTGTCAAAAATCAGTTGGCTATAAATATGTGGGTTTGTGTCTGGTTCTCTATTCTGTTCCGTTGGTCTATTTGTTTGTTTTTATGCTACTACCATGATGTTTTGGTTACTGCTGCTTTATAGTATATTTTGAAGTCAGGAGTGTGATGCCTCCAACTTTGTTCTTTTTCTCAAGATTGCTTTAGCTATATGGGGTCTTTTGTGATTCCATACAAATTTCAATATAATTTTTTTTCTATTACTGTGAAGAATGTCATTGGTATTTTAATAGGAATTTCATTGAATGTGTAGATTGCTTTGGGTAA
>NW_007825796.1:0-812 GCF_000696425.1 Galeopterus variegatus
ATGAAGATAGCAATGAAGAGAGTGTTCCGTCAGCTTATGGGTTTTAGAAAAACCACTTAAATGGCTTGATTGAAACACAAAATTTTCAAGTGATTATTGGAAGTCCATAGCAGCCAATCCTCACGAAGAAGGGATTTTCTTCCATGTATCACTTTGACATTCATCACCCATAGGGTGGGTCTGTTTCATTCCCACTGAAGAATGTGTGACATTCTTCCTTAAAGAGAACAAGGAACTTTTACATAGAGGATACTTCAAAAAGTTCATGGAAAAATAGAATTAAAAGATAATATGAATCTTTCCGTAAACTTTTTGAAGACCCCCCCCCCATACAATGTATAGAATCAAAGATTGTATTAACTCATTTTTCAATTCCTAAAGAACTGGGCCAAGAGTAGTGTTCACAAATATTAAATAATGGTGTAGTTTGTTTCTCAGGATAACTGTATGACTGTTTTCAAGCTGTTCTACACTGAATTGGTGTACTTGTTAACATCATGTTTTAATATCTGTTTGCATCTCATATCTTCCTTTTTACTTGTTATGCTTTGTTATCTCAGCCTTTTGGTTATGGGTTAAAGGTAGCAATCATCTTTAGGATGTGTAATCACTTATACATTCTAATCCACAGATCTAGCTTACATGCTTTGTTCCATGTGTTTAAGAGTGTTTTCTACTTTTTTTTTAAGTCAAGTAGATTGGGTGTTGGCCAACTTTTTCTGTAAAGGGTCAAATTGTAAATAGTTTTGGCTTTGTAGGGTACATGGTCTCTGTTGCAACCACACAATTCTGCTGTTGTGGCACGGCAATAG
>NW_007825797.1:0-812 GCF_000696425.1 Galeopterus variegatus
TTTCCTCATACTTGAAAGGGATCTAATGGCATCTGCCCCACCTCACAGACTTTGAGGATCAAGGCCCAAATGAAAATTCCAAATGTTAGAGTTCTTCATAAACTTTAAAAAGTGATATATAAATGAAAGGAATTGTGTTTTATCCCTCTGTGCTGTATCTTGAATATACTAGACACTCAGTGAATGTTTATTGATGAGGGTCTCATAATTTCTTTTCTATGCATCTTTGGGAGAATCAAATTGCTTAGAAAGCATCAAATAGCAGCTTGCATCAATAGAACCCTTGCTGGGTGATATGCAGGTTATGATGTGGTGCCTAAGTGCTCTCAGACAAAGTAGAATTAAACATTGCCTTGGAGAAGTTGCCAACTGATCTTGAAGGTTAATTCCTATCATTTTTTCACTAGGAAAATTTGGGACCTGAATTACCAATTACCAAACGGCCTCCATATTCTTCCTTTCAAAGGGCCAGCAGGTGTCATGAGAGGAAGTATTGACATGGAACAAAACTCTGGATCCATGAATCAGGGAGGACGTGGCCTGAGAAATCTAATTTTCACTCTTTTGCTTGATCCTCTAGTGATGCCTCTGCATCTACAGAAATCTGCTATCCCCAAATTAGGGAGCAAAAGGTATAGAAGGGAATTCTGCATGGGCAGGACAGTATGTGTAGGTAGATATCAAGTTAAATGCTGGAACAATTGTTTTCCGTCTCTGGGTTTCTGGTTATGGTAAAATAAGCACTACCTTGGGCATCAGAAGACATGGGCTCTAATTCTGGCTCTTCCACTAACTAGTTGTAGATCTTAGGT
>NW_007825798.1:0-812 GCF_000696425.1 Galeopterus variegatus
TTATGGGTACTTTGGGCTTTCTTTTGTTTGTGGGCCAAAATTTTCATATGTTCCCTTTTCAAAAAAACGTTACTAGATTTCACAATCAGAATAGATAAAGCTACTATTTTTCTCACCAGAAAAATTTTATTTTGGCATATTATACATGTAATAATTATCTTCCTCAATTAGCAGCCATTCAGAATTTTACCAATTAGTTGGTGTAACCATTTGCCTTCTGAATCATTCAAGTTTTTAATCTAGAAAATATGAGAGCTTTCTTTCAAATCAACAAACAAAAATAGTGTTATTATGTTAAATTAAACATCTGAATTTGGAAACCATAAATCAGAGAGTAATCAAATAGAAAGTATTAATAACCTACAGTTAAACAACATAAGAACTTTTTTTATGTTTTGAGAAATCTTTCACTACCTCTTATTGTCATTTGATAGTAATGTGTATAACTGCTAAGTATAAAGTCAGGAAAAAAGTTGTTGACAATCAACTGGCAAGCTTTTATTGGGACAAAGTATTTCTAGTAGATAAAAACAAGTATAAAATAAAATAAGAATGGTATTAAAACACCATAAAACAAACAAACAAACAAAAAAAACCTTTCTCTACCAGCACCTATCCCGGATGTTTTTACTAAGTAATTATACTAGATATTTAGGAATCACATAATTACAATGCTAATTACATGCTATTTATCATTCAACTGTAACATCAATGCCAAAACCTGATACTTATTATATTAAAAAAATTATGGACCAATATTTCTGAATATTGATAGAAAATGTCTAAAAAATTAGCAGAGTTCAAGTCACATT
>NW_007825799.1:0-812 GCF_000696425.1 Galeopterus variegatus
TTTCAGTCAGGACTTTGTTTTGCTCACCACTCTGTGCCTAGCCCATAGAAGAGGACCTGGCAAACAGTTGACACTCAATACATATTTGTAAAAGTAACAAAATTTTATTAATTTTTTAAAAATATTTTACTTTATTTTATTTTGTCGATATACAATGTGGTTGATTATTGTGGCCCATTACCGAAACCTCACTCCCAACAATGTCCTTTCTGTTCGCTTGTCGTATCAACTTCAAGGAATTGCAATTGCTATGTCTTCCCCCCCCCCCAGTTTTTTTCTGTGTGTATTTATTTATTTTTAGCTCCCACAAATAAGTGAGAACATGTGATATTTCTCTTTCTGTGCCTGACTTGTTTCACTTAATATAACTCTCTCTAGGTCCATCCATGTCGTTGCAAGTGGCAGTATTTCATTCTTTTTTATAGCAGAGTAGTATTCCATTATGTACATATACCACATTTTCCATATCCACTCATCTGATGATGGAAACTTGGGCTGGTTCCAACTCTTGGCTATTGTAAAGAGTGCTGCAATGAAAATTGGGGAACAGGTATACATTTGACTTGATGATTTCCATTCTTCTGGGTATATTCCCAGCAGTGGGATAGCTGAGTCATATGGTAGATCTATCTGCAATTGTTTGAGGAACCTCCATGCCATTTTCCATAGAGCCTGCACCATTTCACAGTCCCACCAACAATGTATGAGAGTTCCTTTTCCTCCGCAACCTCACCAGCATTTATTGTTCACAGTCTTTTGGATTTTCGCCATCCTAACTGGGGTGAGATGGTATCTCAGTGTGGTTTTGATTT
>NW_007825800.1:0-542 GCF_000696425.1 Galeopterus variegatus
TTTTGAGGTCCTTGTACTCAGAGAATTTTGTAAAGAACTTATAGCGCACGTTATAATGTCACTTAAGAACACTGCAGGACCGGCCCGTGGCTCACTTTGGAGAGTGTGGTGCTGGTAGCACCAAGGCCACGGGTTCCGATCCCTTCACAGGGATTGCCGGTTAGCTCACTTGGGAGAGCAGCGTGGTGCCGAGAACACCAAGTCATGGATTAAGATCCCCTTACCGGTCATCTTTAGTGAAAAAAAAAAAAAAGGTTAGTGTAGCTTTGCTGATTAAGTCTAGAGTCACCAGAGAAAGCTCCTTTTCACCTGTTGATATCTTGAGGCTATAGGGTCACTCGGGAGGAGAGAGGCCTACCTCATCCCAGGCCTCTGTCCTTGAAGGCCTGTCACCTTGTGCCTAGCTCCAGCTTTGGGTCTTGATCGTGGCGCTGTTCAAACCAAATGGAATGGTCTGGGGGGTGGGAAGGAGATGGTGGAGCCACTAGAGTGGTGAATACCTTCTCTTGCCAGCTTCAGGAAGAAAGTCTTTCCCACCCCCC
>NW_007825800.1:5742-6554 GCF_000696425.1 Galeopterus variegatus
AGATATTTGTTAAAATTGAAGAATTCTTTTATTTTTCATGTTTACATGGTTTCAATCCAATTTTCCCCTTTCTTCCTGAAAACAGGAAACAAAACCTACCATATAAAAGATACCCTCCCTGTTCCAGGGCAAAGAAAAAAAACATTCTTTAATGGGGAGTCGTGGCCATGAGAATTCTGTACAAACCAAACTTGTTAAAATAATTCTTATCTTCCTTTAGCCTCCTACTTAGTAAATCGTGATTTACTTTTCCACAATCACTTCTCTTTGTTCAACCTAATACAAAAGCATATAGGTTTTGCTACTTCTTTGGGTCTTCATTTCTTTATCGGGTTTCCTGTATCATGTAAAACTTATATTAAATTTGTATACTTTTCTTGTATATTAATCTATTTTATGTCAAGTTAATTCTCAGGCCCATCCAGGACCCTAACAGAGACCCTAAGTAGAGTTTTGACTCCCCTATAGATACAATTCCTTTACATGATATGTCTTTTGCAAATACTTTGTCCCAGTCTCTGGCTTGTCTTTTCATTCCCTTAACAGTGTCCTTTGCAGAACAAGATTTCATTTTAATGAAGTCCTACCTATTAATTTTTTCTTTAGTGGATCTTGCTTTTGGTGTTCTTTCTAAAAACTCACTGCAAAAGCTAAGATTTCCCCCTATATTAATGAGAGTATCAGCTTGATGTTTTACATCTTTGATCCATATTGAATTAATTTTTGTGAAAGGTGTAAGGTCTATGTCCAGATTTTTTTTTTTTTTTGTCTTTTTCCGTGTCCGGCAACGGATCACAACCCTCAGTGTCGCC
>NW_007825801.1:0-812 GCF_000696425.1 Galeopterus variegatus
AGATAGTCCTTTATTGCTATAAAACTACTCTATGCTCACCCCACCCTAAAAATCATCACAGCAGGCAACTATGGGATTCATAAAGAACTAAAAACACTTACATTGAACTATAGCAAATGCTGCAATTAACAGTGCTGAGACAGGCCATAAAATTTCCTAGGGCTGGTCAAGTCCTCTTTCAATCTGAGTGAAGATTCTCTCCTTGTTTGGGTTTTTATATATTTGAGAGTTGAATCTTTTTTACTGATTTTGCTTGCTGTTTTTTGCTTCATTCATTCAAGGAACACAAGTTCAAGTTTTTAAAGACAAATCTTTCCGCATCTCTAAGTATGACAAGAATTTCTAATCCAGGAAACATAAACTCTGTTAAGATATTAGTGTATTTATTTTCCATACTATTTAAATAGTCACATTTTTATAAATGCTATTTGAAAGAGAGGTACAGTGATAAAGATACATTTGCACTGAGAAATATCATGTTTAACCTTCAAATTCAACCTTTATGTACAATTTTGGTTACAAGTATGTTTTTTTTTGAGTACTAATATTTGATTCATTTCATGTCTAGAATTTCGATTCAAGAGGAAAGTACCCATTTTAATTTATTTATAGTGTTGATTCAACAGACTCAATTGCTTCTTTCTCCAAGAAGTTTCCTCTATTTTTTTGTAACTATATACTGATTAATCAGATCAATTTTTGTGCATGTGCTCTCCATCCTTTTTTTCTCTCTTTTTCTTTCCACACATATATATACACATATATACACACACCTAATCCAAGTAATGGAAGTGGAAATGATTTACACCTAA
>NW_007825802.1:0-812 GCF_000696425.1 Galeopterus variegatus
AAACTTCACAATAGGTATTTTATGCTGTTAGAGAGTAAAATCTACTCAATCACAGAAATATGAAAAATGTACAAAAGCAGAAATATGGAAGGCCACCCATTGTCTCCACTGGGGGATCCTGGTTTACCTTTGACAGGCAGATCTTCAAGGACCTCAGAGTGAAAGGCCCTGGGGCTGTGCTTTGCAGCCGTCCTGAGTCCCCAGCTGTTTCCTGTGTGAGTGTGTCTATGCAGGACCACATGGCTGTGGCCATACACTATGCATTATTTGGAGTCTTTCTTTTGAAATCTGTATTATTATCAATAAGCAACTTTCTATGATATCACAAACTCTTTTTAAACACTGCTCTTACCATCTGTATACTATTTTGAAAACAAGGACATAACCAGTCCTCTTTTGTATTTTTTTCATCATTGTAAATAATGTATGATTAATATCCATAGCAGATTGAATTATGCACCTGATTAATATCCATAGCGGATTGAATTATATACCCCCAAAACTCACTGAAGCTTGAATTATGTCCCCTAAATTTTGTGTATTAGAAAGTTGTTCCCCACTGTGACTGTTAAGAGGGTGGGAAATCCTATTATGGTAATTTGAAGGTGGAGTCTTGAAGAGGTGATTGGATTGTAGGACCGTGCAGTAGTGAATGGATTAAATATGGGGGTCAGGGGTATCGTTCTGAGGGCTTTAAAAGAAGAGAGAAGAGTCTGGCTCTCTCTCTTGCTCTGTTTCTATCATCTTGCTGTGTGAGACCCCTGGGTCACTGTTGCCACCACCAGATGGGCTTTGGAATTCCCATCCTCAGA
>NW_007825803.1:0-812 GCF_000696425.1 Galeopterus variegatus
GACAGCAAACAGCTCTCATGAAATGCACAAATCTTTTCCTTTCTGAGAGTTATAAACTCTGAATTGACATAGGAATAGACTGAAATGTGGACGGTGGCCAGGAGCGGCTCTTTCTGCTGATCTGTCCTCTTCATCCCCGCCCTGGTTGGGGTGGATCTGAAGTCTTGACAACAGACACACCAAGTACTAAATGAGATATGTTGTTCTAATATTAAAAGCCCTGGTAAACATCCTTCTTCATAAATGCTATTTTTCTATGTACTGAAGAAACAAGGGAAACTTGGTTTTTGATTTTGTTTTTCATCTGTGAAGACAAGCGGTGTACTACATACCAGACCTATGAAGTTCTGTTTTTCTCTTCCCTCTGCCAGCTGAAGAGAAGTACTACTGGCTTTTTGCGGCATTTCAGTTCCTATGGCTTTTGCAGACCTGGGAGCACATTTTCTGGCCTGCACAATTAAAAGAGCTAAACAAAATGCAATGGTCAATCTTGAGATTTCTGAGACAAATGAAATTTCTTCTACGTCTTCTCTTCCTGGCCTCTTCCTACACCCACAGCATATGGAAAGGTGATACATACAGGGGATATGATAGCTGATGGATTACAATGCCTTCTGCCTCACATTATGAATTAAGGGATATAACTACAGATAAGGGGGGATTCGGGAAAGCATAAGAAAATACTTTGTACACATTTGAAGATTCTAGATGCAATTATTAGCTTTCAAAAATATACACATTACAAAAACTTGCTAAAGGAATAGAAAATTTCAAGAGATCAATAATCATAGAGGGTGATTCCTATCAAACTT
>NW_007825804.1:0-812 GCF_000696425.1 Galeopterus variegatus
AGGCCTCATTAAGCACAATTGATCTTAAAGGAGTCACCTTTTAGATTGTCTCTCAAACCCAATTTCAACTCCTAAGGAAAGAAAATCTAATGATACCAATAAAATAAGATATTATTTAGGCAAACTAAAAGGTCTACCAAAGAAAATTATGTTTGACCTTTACTTTCAGTTTCTTATGTAATTCTACCATGTTGTTTTTTCAACAATGAAAAGAAAAATTACATTTAAAAATATTTTGATATTTATTTAATGGAATTCCCCTATTAGTTCTAAAAGTAGTTATTAATTTTATTTGAAAGGTGAAGTAAATTCTCGTAGATTGATCTTAGTCTTTGACTTAAAAAATGCAAATATTTCCAATAATAATGATAATTGACATGGCATCAGATGACATTTGCTTTGAGAATATTTAAAGTTCTCTGAGGAAATATAGGTATAAACATTCAAAATTAAACTTTGGGATAATTAATTGTATTAATCTTACATGAATAATAAATCTCCCAAAGTAAAAATAATCTTTAAGTGCTAAAAAATTCAGCATCATCACATTCATTTATGTTGCCCAAGGACATATACTGTGTGGAAGAACCCTGAGGCTAATATCATTCTAGCCAGAAACAAATGAGGCTAATAGGTTAGAATTCAGGATCTTTTCCTTACAAAATAGGTTGTCTTGGCAAGTGATTTAAGCTTGCTTGGACTCATTTCCTTTATCTATAAAATAGAGACAACTTTGAGCACATCACCAAATCTCTGTTTGTTAAATCATCACACGTACATTGAGGGTAAAGACCTCTTTTAATTAGAATGTT
>NW_007825805.1:0-812 GCF_000696425.1 Galeopterus variegatus
CCTTGGGTTTCAGATTTTGGCAGTCAACAAAGAATTTTTTTTTTTTTTTGGTGGGGACATGCACACTTATGCACGCTCATGCATGCGCCCCAGCAATGAAGGTTTTGAAGCCAGGAACACTGGGAGTGAAGAGGTTAGTAGAAGAAAGACCCTTTTCATTTTACTTTTTTTTTTTTCAATAACCTATCTGGATAAGTGAGGGGGAACAAAATGCCTTATTTTCTCCAGAAATTTTCACATATTTTCACAAACATTAATAATAATCATATAAATAAAGCAAGTTAGAAATAACATGATGAGATGCACACTTTCCACCAAACTTTCTTTCTCATTTTCCTCAAAACCAATATCTATTTGAGAGCTATAAAGTGCTCTACATATACAGGGGATTATTAGAATATACTCCTCACCCCCTTGTACTCTGCTCCAGTCTTAAAGAATGCCATTCCTAAATATGCCATGTTCTCTTTGACCTCTGAATATTAGTATACACTGTTTCCTTTCCCTAGAATACTATTCTCTCCCCCTCCCCACCTTTTTTTTTTTTTTTTTTAACTGCTGGCTGATAAGGGGATCTGAACCCTTGACCTTGGTGTTATGACACCAAGCTCTAACCAGCTGAACAAACCAGCCAGCCCCTCCCTTCCCTCTTTTTTGATCTGTTTGACTCCTCAGTCTTGAAACCTAAATTTAGAGCTCCCCTCCTGAAAGTCTTCCAGAATTTCCCCAAGCCTGAATTAAGTTAAATAGCTTTTTTGGGCCGGCCCGTGGCTCACTCGGGAGAGTGCGGTGCTGATAACACCAAGGCCCCG
>NW_007825806.1:0-812 GCF_000696425.1 Galeopterus variegatus
TCTCTGTCTTACACTACAGTCAACCTACACGAATGACCTTTACATGCCCCTCTACTTGCCCTCTCCATCTCAGTATCTCTCTTATACGTCATGGCAGTCCAGGTTCAGCTCCAACATTTTCATAACACAATGTGAGTGTCAGCAATGGATTTCTGTTGTTAAAATCCCAAATGAACATGAGTATTTTGTAGTTTTCATTTTCCTTCTGGATATACCTTTAACTCTCACTGACCTCAATTGACATAATAAATTAGGATCTTCCAAGAACAACATTTTTTTCTGATTGCTAATAATTTAAAATCCCTTTGGACAGGGAATGTTTGAATGAATATGTCACTTTACCACTAATGTTTTAGATATTATTTAAGAGAACTATTCTTTAGAATCAGGATTTGAATGTGTATTCTGCCCTTTGAACAATGAATCACTAGTTTTGTGGTACTTGGAAAGATACATATGTAAAAGAGAAAGAAAACAGTCTCTGTGATGTGCATCAGCTCAATTTAAAAAAAAATAGTAAAATAAAGAGTAGAACAATCTACATTTTCAAAAAAATTATTTGAAGTTAAAGATAGTGAGCATACAGATTCAATTTGCTGGCTAACATTGCAAGTTAAATGAAAACAGATGAGGAAAGACTATTGGATAAATGTTAAACATTTACTACAGTAGGAGTAGTGCTTTCCGTGGTTTAAACTTGATTATTAAAAATATCATGATTTTGAGCACTCTCAGAAAGTGCTAGGGAAAAAAGAGGTTATAAAGCATACCAAACTACTGATACTATAATTGATGTCATCAAAAAGAAGAAA
>NW_007825807.1:0-812 GCF_000696425.1 Galeopterus variegatus
TTCCACAAATAAGTTATCAAGTACATGCTATTCCTCAGCACTGTGCAATGTGCAAAGGAAAGATCAAACTGAATCCTATCCTAGGAAGCCTACCTTCTGCTGGGGAAATAGGACACACACACAGGAGATAATTACATAAAGCAGCATAAGATTAAATGTCAAAGTTAGCTTCATAGAAATCAAAGGATTTTTCTGAGAAATGAGAGATTAGTGTAGCTTTGGCTGGAGCCTAGAAGCTAAAAACAAGACTTTTAGTATCAGAGGGAACTGTGTTAGCCCTGACTTCACTCTTCACTGGCTATGTGGCCTTTGAAAGGTACTTTATCACTTCAAAAAATTGCGGTTTATTTGCACGATGGGGACAATAATAGACTCTACCCTCATTGGTCTGGTATAAGGTAGGAATGCTTAGTTGAAGTGCTTAGTAGAGGGCTCAGCACATGGTAGACGCTCAAGGTTATTGAAAAGTAAATTGGAGAAAGAGGGAAAGAAGCTCTTGGTAGAGAGGCAGAGACTCAATGGAGCAGGAATAAGAACGTGCTTCTAAAGCATAATTGTTTATTAGTTGCTTGAAAAACTCTTCACAAACCCTGCCAGTAGATGGATCTTAATCCATCATTCAGTAAAGACTCAGAAAACCTGAGTGACTTTTTATTGTGCCTTCATAAGTTATCAGCAGAGCCAGATAAGCACTTACAAGTCTCTTTTAGCATCCGTCCATCCGTCCATCCAGTTATTCATTCATTCATTCGCTTGTGCACATCTATGGAGCACCTCCTAAGTCCACGCATCTTTCCTCACTTGAAAAATTA
>NW_007825808.1:0-812 GCF_000696425.1 Galeopterus variegatus
GTTGAGTTTGAATGAGTTTTATAATGCAGGGCAGAAAAAGACAGGCTATAAATATAACAGCAAGGGGTCCTAATAGTGGCCATACCCAGGTGAGAAGTGAGCCTTGGAAAAAAGAGGGGAAAGGATCAGGGCGGTTGGCTCTGAGGTCTGAGGCTAGGTTGGCGAGTTTGACAATATCGGTTTCTACTAGTCCTGATTCATTGATATAATAGCAACATTCTTCCCGGAGGAAGATGCAAGTGCCGCCCTTGTCTGCCGTGAGGAGGTCTAATGCTCGGCAGTTCTGTAGGGTAACTTTAGCTACGGAGGTGATTTGTCTTTGTAAGGCAGATAGATTCAGCTGTGGAGGTGTGGGCCTTTTGTGGTTTGTTATTAACATCTTGTACCGCCCATAAAGTATGTCCTAAGGCCCCGCCCGACAGGCCGGTTGCAACAATTGATGTCGTTAAAGACATTCCCACTAGGACTGGGAGAAAGACGGCTCCACGCTGTCTTGGGGGTGGATGAAAAAGGTGGAAAAGCTCTGCGTGGGAATATAAAGTTAGTTGGGGAACGACCGTGACTAAGTAGCAAGGGACGGAGGTATTAGGAAAGATACAGGTGGAAAGGGTTCTGTTGCACCAAAAAAGGTGCCCGGTGGGGACGTTGTGTGGCTTGTGATGGTGGACCTTTTTGTGCAATGGATGAAGAATGGGGTGAAGGGGTGGATGATCCCTGAAAGCAGTGATAGGACACCAGAGTGTGGTTGGGAGTGTTATCGGGGTCCCATAGAGGAACATCGGGAAGGCTGAGGGGTGTAGAGGAAGAGTTGG
>NW_007825809.1:0-812 GCF_000696425.1 Galeopterus variegatus
TTTGCATAGTATAGGGACTTGCAAAAAGTAGTTTTTAAATAAAGTTTTGCTGAATAAATTAAAGAATGAATCTCGATACTTTTTCCACTTTTCCTTTTTCCTTTTTTCTAATCTCATATATGAGTATTTTGAAACTTGAAAACTGTTTCAAAAAATAAGAATCCCATATCACATGGAGATATAGAAAACATATTTTTGCCTTTGATTTTTAAACCGTATGATGATCTTGTTGACAATGAAAATAAAATATGAGCTTAACAAGGAATTGAAAGAGTGAATAAAACAGAAATCAAACCTCATTTGATCATTTAATGTTTTAAAATACAAAATAAGATGCACATCAAAATTTCTATTTTTCTAAAATTCTCAAATTCTTTTTGTTTTAAAAAAATCTTACTAGTATCCTGCATTCACCACAGGCTGAAGTTTAATTTATATGGAAGGAAGGTTTAAATACTAAGCTTTGCTTATTAATTCCCTGAATTAGAACAGCTCTTAAAGGAAAAACAGCTAAATTGCAGCCAGCATGAAGAAATTGGATTGGGTCATGATTACTATCTTTTTTACATATATATTGATTGATTGATTGAGAATACATATTCATGGGGGCACCTGGCTGACCATCAACACCAGTGCCCAAGATGTAATGATCAGACCAATTCCTATCAGCATGCCCGCCACCTCAATTTGCAGTTATTCCCTGTATCCCCCACCCAATCTCTTCCCACCCCCACCCCCCCACTGGCAGGCAACCTTAGATCTGTCCGCTCCTTCTTCAAATCCAATGCACCACTGTGGTCTTACTTTCCTTC
>NW_007825810.1:0-812 GCF_000696425.1 Galeopterus variegatus
TTTCCTCATACTTGAAAGGGATCTAATGGCATCTGCCCCACCTCACAGACTTTGAGGATCAGGGCCCAAATGAAAATTCCAAATGTTAGAGTTCTTCATAAACTTTAAAAAGTGATATATAAATGTAAGGAATTGTGTTTTATCCCTCTGTGCTGTATCTTGAATATACTAGACACTCAGTGAATGTTTATTGATGAGGGTCTCATAATTTCTTTTCTATGCATCTTTGGGAGAATCAGATTGCTTAGAAAGCATCAAATAGCAGCTTGCATCAATAGAACCCTTGCTGGGTGATATGCAGGTTATGATGTGGTACCTAAGTGCTCTCAGACAAAGTAGAATTAAACATTTCCTTGGAGAAGTTGCCAACTGATCTTGAAGGTTAATTCCTATCATTTTTTCACTAGGAAAATTTGGGACCTGAATTACCAATTACCAAAGGGCCTCCATATTCTTCCTTTCAAAGGGCCAGCAGGTGTCATGAGAGGAAGTATTGACATGGAACAAAACTCTGGATCCATGAACCAGGGAGGACGTGGCCTGAGAAATCTAATTTTCACTCTTTTGCTTGATCCTCTAGTGATGCCTCTGCATCAACAGAAGTCTGCTATCCCCAAATTAGGGAGCAAAAGGTATAGAAGGGAATTCTGCATGGGCAGGACAGTATGTGGAGGTAGATATCAAGTTAAATGCTGGAACAATTGTTTTCCATCTCTGGGTTTCTGGTTATGGTAAAATAAGCACTACCCTAGGCATCAGAAGACATGGGCTCTAATTCTGGCTCTTCCACTAACTAGTTGTAGATCTTAGGT
>NW_007825811.1:0-812 GCF_000696425.1 Galeopterus variegatus
AAGAAAATGGAGGGGACACACCTGGGTGGGAGGGGAGAGAGGGAGGAGGGAGGGAGGTTTCAGTGATGGGACACAATCACTAACTACATTGTATATTGACAAAATAAAAATAATAAAAAAAAAATAAAATAAAATAAATGACAAAATGAAGGCATGTGGGAAACTTTCCTCAAGTTAATAGAGGCCGAGGTATGATCATATCCCAGTCTGCTTGACTCCAGAGCCTTCCCATTGAACTAAATGCTTGCTTCCTGTGAGACCCAGAATATACACTTGTCCCTTTTTATCTGTGGATTTGTTTCTGTATCTCCTATGGATACCAAATCTGAGGTTGCTCAAGTTCCTTATATAAAATGGCACAACATTTGCATATAACTTATGCACATCCTCCATATACCTTAAATCATCTGTAGATCACTTATAATACCCAATACAATGCCTATGCATCAATTCATTTGCACGGATTTAAAGTAGTCGTTGTGCAAGCAAATTTGTTTTACTGTTCAGAATTTTGCAGAATTAATACTTTTTGAATATTTTTTATTCATGGTTAGTTGAATCCACAAATGTGGCACCCATGAATATGCAGGACTAACTGCTATACTTTGTGATTATCGATCTTCTAAACATCCTTATGAAGCAGACACCATTATTATTGTCATTTTATAAAAGAGCAAAATGAGCCTCAGAGGGTGAAGTCACTTTCTCAAGAACACAGAGATAGCAAGAGGCAGATCCAGGTTTTAAAAGGAGGCGGGTGTGAGCTCAAGCCTGTTGTCTTTTGGTCAATACCTAATAATTGGTATCTGGAA
>NW_007825812.1:0-812 GCF_000696425.1 Galeopterus variegatus
TGTGAATTTAGGTTTTGCTTAATCTGCCTCATAATTAGTAAGACAATTCCTGATAATAAATGTCTTTCTCTCTCTCTCTCTCTGCCTCCCTCTCCCCTGCCTGCCTCTGTTTGCTAGTTCTGCTTCTGTGGTTTATTCTGGTGATAAATCAGGAGAGATAAAAATGATGTAACAGGGAAGAAAAAGAAAAAATAAAACAAAAAACTGAGAATCAATTTCTTCAGTTCAGCCTAGGGAAGCGCGATGGCAGCTGAACAGCAGGACTAGGGAATAGTAAAGAACAATAGTAGGATCTTTCTGGTTGGGAGAAGAGACAGACTGTGTAGAAAATTTGGTATGGTTGAGAGCTTGGGAAAACTAAATAATATAATAAAATAACACAATGCAAGAAACGAAAAAAGAAAATTAGAACTTCTAAGAGGGAGAGGGATAATGCCATATAAGAATGTCAACATATGTTCAAAATATGAAGACCCTAGTCCAAACTAAATTAGGAAGACAATGAGTTTTGCAAAAATTTATAGATTGACTTTAAACTTCAGACATAATGTGCAATAAATTGTGAAATGCCAGCAACACAAAGAAGGCATATCATTATGCATCTATAAACTAAAAACAAAAAGGCAACAAGAAATTCCAAATACAAATATGACAAAGAACTATATCCAAATATAGAATAAACTACATGCATCACTATTTGTGCCATATTTGCGGTACAAATTTTAAAAGAATTTCAACTTGACGTGAGGAGGATTCTTTGTGGAGTGCCATCTGTACTAGCATTGGAGTGACAGCAAAATAACTGTTTTCAT
>NW_007825813.1:0-812 GCF_000696425.1 Galeopterus variegatus
CAAATACATTCTTCCAATTAATGGCTCGTCTTTCTATTTTCTTAATTATGCCTCTTGACGTGCAGAGGTTTCCAGTTTTGATGATGTACAGTTTATCAAATTTTTTGAGTTAATGTCTTTTGTGTACTAAGAAAATTTTGACTAGCCCAAGATTGTCAGGGTGTTCTATCAGATTTATAATTTTGGCATTTACATTTAAGTTTATGATCCATTTTGAATTATTATTACTATTATTATCATTTTTTGCATGGTGTGAGAGGACGAAGGTTTATTTTTTCCTGTGAATATCAAGCTGTTCCAGTGCTACTTGTTAAAAAAATTTCCTTTCCCTATTGAATTGCCTTGATGTCTTTGATGAAAATCAATTGACCATATGTATAGGAGTCTATCTTTGGACTTTTAATTCTGTTCCATTGATGATATGTCTATATTTATGCCAGTAACATATTCACTTACTTAGCATCATAGTAAGTCCTCCAATTTTGTTGTTCTGTTTTTATCATTGTCATTAATATTCTGGTTTTTTTAATTTTATATTACCATCCAAAGCTATTGGTCATCTAGCAATATTGGGTCTTCCAAACCTTGAACATGGTATTTCTCCATTACTTAGGCCATTTTTCTTAGCAAAATTTTACAGTTTTCAGTGTAAAGGTCATGAATATTTTGCTACATTTATTCCTGATTATATTAAAACATTGATATTATAGAAAATGCCATTTTAAAAATTTCATTTCCTATTGTTTGCTTTTAGCACATTAAAAAATAGTATGATTGGCTTGTTATCCTACAATCTTACTAAATTCACTTGT
>NW_007825814.1:0-812 GCF_000696425.1 Galeopterus variegatus
AAGGCATATATTTAAATCCAATATAAAGTCTTGAAAGTGTTGAGCTTCCTGATTGGGGAACTATTCTACTCAAATAGAAATGGGATGATCCCTTACAGTTCTTGGGTGGTGGAACTGACGCCCTGGCAGAGGAGAGGATGAGCAAGCCCCGCAGAGTGGGGTGGACTTTGGGTGCTGAACAACCTGAAAACCACAGCCATGTTCTTACGTGGACATATAATCTTTCTTGTCTCCCTGTTCCTTCATTTCATTTTATTCTTCACTTTTAAAATATACTATTTTTTAAATTAATGAACAGTAAAATTGATTTTTTTTTTAGCATTTAGTTCTATGACTTTTAACATGTTAAACTCATGTTTACCACCACCACAATCAAGATACAGAAATTTTCATCACTGAAAAAAATTCCTTTGTGCTGTCCCTTTTTCCAGACCCTGGTTACCACTGATCTCTTCTCTGTCCCTATAGTTTTGCTGCTTTGAGAATGTCCGATAAGTCATACAGTCTGTAACCTTTTGAGATTTGCCTCTTTCACTCAGCACAATGTCTGTAAGATTTATTCAAGTCGCTGCAATGTATTCATAGTTCAAATTTTTAAATAGTGGATGATGGGGAACATCAACTGGCTACTCTGAAATCTCTTGTTTTTCAGTTTTTTCCAACTTGGCTCAATCTGGGGAGCAATGAATCCAGTTTAAGGAAATGATAGTATCTGCTGGCTCTAATGATATTTTTCTTTCTATTAGTGTTTAATTTTTTTTTTCGTTAAATTTTTATTTTGTCAATATACAATGTATATGATTACTATGGCC
>NW_007825815.1:0-811 GCF_000696425.1 Galeopterus variegatus
AGTGGGTTTATCATATATGGCTTTAATTAGGTTGAGATACTTTCCATCTATACCTAACTTATAGACAGTTTTTACCATGAATGAGTGTTGAATTTTATCAAATGTTTTTTCAGCATCTATAGAGATGATCATATGGCCCTTGTGTTTGATTTTATTGATATGGTGTATCACATTTATTGATTTGTGAATGTTGAACCAACCTTGCATCCCTGGGATGAATCCCACTTGATCATGATGTATAATTTTCATATGTGTTGCTGTATTCTGTTAGCTAGAATTTTGTTGAGGATTTTTGTATCTATATTCATCAAGGATATTGGCCTGTAGTTTTCTTTTTTAGTATAAAGCTGGAGGCATAACACTCTCTGGCTTTAAACTATATGACAAAGCTATAATAACAAAAACAGCATGGTGCTGGCATAAAAACAGACACACTGATCAATGGAATAGAACAGAGAATCCAGAAATCAACCCACACTCCTACAGCCACCTAATCTTTGAAAAAGTCACCAAGCCTAAACACTTGGGAAGAGACTGCCTCTTCAACAAATGGTGCCGAGATAACTGGATATCCATATGCAGGAGAATGAAACTAGACCCATATCTCTCACCATATACTAAAATCAACTCAAAATGGATGAAAGAATTAAATATACACCCTGAAACAATAAAACTTCTTAAAGAAAACATAGGAGAAACACTTCAGGAAGTAGAACTGGGCACAGACTTCGTGAATATGACCCCAAATGTATGGGCAACCAAAGGAGAAATAAACAAATGGGATTATATCAAACTAAAGAGCTTCTGCACA
>NW_007825816.1:0-811 GCF_000696425.1 Galeopterus variegatus
GGGCGGATCCCTCATGAATGGATTAATGCTCTCCCTGGGGGAGAGGGAATTAATGAGTGAGATCTCGCTCTATTAGTTCCCGCCAGAGCTCGTTGATTTAAAAAGGACCCTGGCACCTCCTCTCTCTCTCTCTTGCTTCCTCTTGCCATGTGATCTGCTTGTACCCATCATCTGCCTGACACTTTTCCACCACGAGTAGAAGCAGCCTGAGGCCCGAATCATAAAAGCCAAATAAACCTCTCTTCTTTATAAATTACCCAGTCTCGGGTAATTCTGTTATAGCAACACAAGACAGACTAAAACAGCCTCCCACAACAGGTTTCTACATTAGAATAAAGTTTCCTTATAACTATAATTAACAAGTTATAGATTACATTCCGAGGGAGTTGTTCATACACAGAATGTTGAAACCAGGTATCACTGAGGCAAATCATGGCTTGGCATGGGCCCACCATTATTCAGAAGAGCAGATCTGCTGAGAAGCCCACCAAAGTTCCTGGCACATCCAGTAGGATTATTTAAAAAAAAAAAAATTGTGAGCACTTGCTACTCTTAATCATGTAAATTATTTAAAATCTGTCCTTGTTCTGATTTCTTACTCCTCACAACAAACAACAAAACAAAACTCTTTAGATAAACTAAGCCAGTGTTTAATGTATGATTGCATATGAAAATCATCAGGGAGTTTATGAAAACACCAAGGCCCAGGCCTCCCCTTAGTTGAATGTTTTCTAAACTTTACTACACATAAAAAACACCTAAAATGGTGTTTAATCTTCTGCATTTCTAACAGGTTCTGGGTGATGTGGAA
>NW_007825817.1:0-811 GCF_000696425.1 Galeopterus variegatus
ACCTGGGAAACCAAGGCCTGAAGAAGGGGACTGGACCTCTCTCCCACAACCAGGCACACTGCGCCAGCAACTTGGGCCCCGCCCAGACTGGACCACCCTCCCACAACCAGGCACAACATGTCAGCAACTCGGAGCCCACCCAGGGACCTGGGGTATGGAGAAGGGGACTGGACCTCACTCCCATAAACAGGCACAACATGCCAGCACCTTGTAGCCCACCCAGGGACCCATGGTATTGAGAAGGGGACTGGACCTCTCTCCCACAACTAGGCATACTGCGCCAGTACCTTGGGGCCTGCCCAGGATCCTGGGACATGGAGAAGGGGACTGGACCCCTCTCTCAAAACCAGTCACATGGTGCCAGTGCCTTGGGGCCTGCCCAGGGACCAGAGGCATGGAGAAGGGGACCAAACACACCTCACAACCAGGCATACCGCCAGTGCTGAGGAGCATACCAAAAACAGCACCTCCACAGGGTGGCCCACCACAGCCACCACAATAACCACGGCTGCTGCAAAAGTGGCTAGACGCCACAGCCACCATGCAGATGGTCCACCAACCACTGGAGTGCATTCACACAAGAAGAGTCACCAGCAGAGACAAAGAAGAGAGGAGGATGTCTCTTTCCACAAACCCATTTCAGAGTGACAGAAGAAGCATCTGCTCTATGATAATATTGGGGGACCTGATCACACCTCTCAGCATTGGACAGATCATCTAGGCAACAAGTTAACAGAGTAGCCATTACTGTTTCAGAAGGAGAGAAGAAATCTAGGGCAATTAGAGGGGGGAGGGGGAGGGAATAGGGGAA
>NW_007825818.1:0-811 GCF_000696425.1 Galeopterus variegatus
GTCTGTGTGGGCGTGAGGGCGGCACGCGTGTTCCCTGTCAAAGCTGGGAGGAGGGATGCGGACAACTACTTGTAGCGTTGCCATTTCGATAAACATGGCCGCGGTGCGGCGGGAGCATTCCGGTCGGGGTCGGGTCTCCTTGGAACAGTTCCCTGAGCAAGTGCACGTGGGCCGCTCTTAGACATTGATTTGGATGTTTCTGGCCGTGTCTGCCACCATCCCCCACCCCAACTCCCAGCACAAAACCTTACAATATTTGGATATTTGGCCATTTTTGTTCCTCATCGTGGCGGTGCTCTTCCAGCTTCTCTGGAAAGAAGATGCGATTACAGGGATCATGTAGCTCTTACTGAAGAAATTTTTTTTTGTCCTTTTTGAGACCGGCCGCACCGCGCTCAACCAGTGAGCGCACCGGCCATCGCTATATAGGATCCGAACCCGCGGCGGGAGTGCTGCTGCGCTCACAGCACCGCACTCTCCCTTGTGCGCCACGGGCTCGACCCCTGAGGAAATATCTTAACGCATTGCACCTATACCTCTAGCTCCCTGCTTGTACTGATCTTACTGTCTTTCATAAATCTTCCCAACAGGATCGTGGGTCGGCTGGACGTCAGTTGAAGAGAGGTGAGATCTGTGCGCCGAGTCTAGGCGTGTATGTAAGTTCCCAAGGACCTTAATCATGTCGCAGAGCCATCTAGGGGTGTCCCTGAGCTTGATGATGTATGGGCTGTAGGGCCGGCTCAGCCTTCCATGTATTCAAGCTGCGGTTTGTCCTTGTCGCTTTTCCCCTCCAGAGATGGAAGGAGAGTGA
>NW_007825820.1:0-811 GCF_000696425.1 Galeopterus variegatus
AACCCTGAACACCAGGGCTCAGCGATCTTCCTGTGGCTGGCATTCCTCTTGCACGTTGTCATTCATCACTGCCATAAGGTAGCACATCCTGACGCCATGCAGAAGGACAGCAGAAGCTTTGTGCTTAGAACTTTCCTAGACTCTTCCCTGTGTCTGTCTTCCCTTGGCTGATTTTAATGTGTATCCCTTTCCTGTAATAAATCATAACAGTGAGTATAACAACTTTCAGTGAATTCTGTGAGCCCCTCCAGTGAATTATAAAACCTGAGGGTTGGTGTCAGAAGCAAGGGTGGTCTTGGGGACTGCCCTCAAACTTTGCAGTTTGACTGACTTTCGGCATACAGCATATAAATTATATCTTAAAAGTTTTCCCAGTGTCAGAAATAATATAATGTTCATTGAACCCAGTTTAATGAAGCTAGAAATAAAAAACAAATCATTAACCAGAAAATATTTAATGTGCTTGGAAATTAATAAACAAATAACCTGTGGGTAAAAAAAAGAAATTGTAGTGGAAATTAGACATTTTTGAACTGAACAATAATGAAAATATTGTAATACCTAAATTTGTGGGGTGGCGTTAAAGCATTACTAAGGGGAAAACTTATAGCCTTAAATTCTTAAATTGGAAAGGAAAATAGGCTGAAAATTAATGAGACATAACTGTATATGTTGCAGACATTGATATAAGTGCTTCAAACTGTGCTAATAAATTTTAAAATTTATGAGAAATTCAAAAAATAACACCACAGGGGCCGGCCCAGTGGCGCACTGCTACAGTGCGCCGCTTGGGAGTGCGGTGGCGCTCCTG
>NW_007825821.1:0-811 GCF_000696425.1 Galeopterus variegatus
GCCATTCATATATCTTCCTTTGAGAAATGCCTGCTCAGCTCCTTTGCCCATTTTTTAATTGGGTTATTTGTTTTTTGTTGTAAAGTTGAGTTCCTTGTATATTCTGGATATTAATCCTTTGTCAGATGTATATTTAGCAAATATTTGCTCCCACTCTGTTGGTTGTTTTTTTTTTTTTTTTTTACTCTGTTAATTGTTTCTTTTGCTGTGCAGAAGCTTTTTAGTTTGATATAATCCCATTTGTTTACTTTACCTTTAGTTGCCCGTGCTTTTTGTGTCCTATTCATGAATTCTGTAACCACTCTTATTTCCCGGATTGTTTCCCCTATGTTTTCTTTAAGGAGTTTTATTGTTTCAGGATGTATATTTAATTCTTTAATCCATTTTGAGTTGATTTTGGTATATGGTGAAAGATACGGGTCTAGTTTCATTCTCCTACATATACTTATCCAGTTTTCCCAGCACCATTTGTTGAAGAGGCAGTCTCTTCCCCAGAATGTAGACTTGCTGCCTTTGTCAAAGATCAGATGGCTCTAGGCATATGGGTTAATTTCTGGATCCTCTATTCTGTTCCATCGATCCATGTGTCTGTTTTTATGCCAGTACTGTGCTTTTTTGGTTATTATAGCTTTGTAATATAGTGTAAAGTCAGGTAGTGTTATGCCACCAGCTTTATTATTTTTTTGCTTAGGATTGCTTTGGCTATGCGTGGTCTTTTCTTGTTCCATATAAATGTCTGGACAGCTTTTTCCATCTCAGAGAAAAATGTCATTGTAGTATGGACATTTTCACAATGTTAATTCTTCCAATC
>NW_007825822.1:0-811 GCF_000696425.1 Galeopterus variegatus
CCACAGGACTTCCATCTAGAAGGATTCTTCCATCCTACCCCATTCCTCTCCCGTAGCTGGCTCCAGGGCACCCTCGGACCTCAGCTCAAATGCCACTCCCTGGAAAGCCTCCTGACTCTGTCGCCCCTTCCCTCCATATCTACATCTGGCTTCTTTGTTAGTCGTGCTTTCATCTGAATTCCTTCCCCCAAACACCTACTTCAATATATATGTATTCATCAGTGAAATGATCTGATTTATTCATCTGTAAACTCCAAGACAGCAGGGACTGTGTTTGGCCTGGTTCACTCACCTGTCTTTCCCCAGCGCTGGATGACGCTCAATAAATGCTACATGAAAGAATGAATGAATTCTGGTTTAGTTCTAAGATTTTCAGTAGGACAAGTATCCTCCAATTCTTAACACTTTCACTTCTTTTTTAAAAATCCCTTTAGTCTCTGGGATGACTCATATTCTCTCTAAGTGCCATTCCAAAGTTTTTACTGTCCAATAACTTATTTTCATGAAATCTTCAACCTTAAAATTCCACCCACTTCTCCCTTATTTGCTGCACTTACTACTCTGCCCCAAAGCTTCCTGTTTCCTTTCAACTATTGGAGCTCATGTTGGCGAGCTGAATTGCATCTCTGCTTCTTTCCTTAGCAATGTAATTGTTTACTATTTCCTTTGCTTGATTTTCCTGATAGCTTCTGAACTCCTTGCTTACATACTTTCTACCAGGATAGCTGCCTTATTTTTTGAGATTTGCAGCTCATCCTCCATTCAGTCTTTTTCTCTATGTTTTCCATAGACTTTCTCAATCTTTCTATTT
>NW_007825823.1:0-811 GCF_000696425.1 Galeopterus variegatus
TCAGATTCTTTACTCTCATGAAGGTGAAAATAGCTGACCAGTTAAATGATGTCTGAGGGGTGTGGGTTTGGGGACGGAGCAGGTTTAAAGTATTAATGAAAGAGATAAAACCCTTGGGTTTCACTTTTAGGTTTCAGACATAAATCTGTGAGGGGAAGGAGGTGGTCGAGTGACTTTCCGTTGACTTTGAATAGCCCCAGAGAGGTGTTACTTGTTCTATTTTGGAGTAAGCTCAGACTCCTACATAAATGGCTTGAATCTCCCCTTCTCACTCATCCCTTTCTCATTTCCTTGAGCCCTTTTGCTCGTGTGTTGCTTTTATAGTCAAACTCATGAAAGAATTCCTAGCCCTTGAATTAGCCAATTTTTTTTTTTCCTTTTTTTTCGTGTCTGGCAACGGATCACAACCCTCAGTGTCGTGCCCGTACCGGACCGGGACCGGCAATGGGATCGCAACCCTCAGCATTGCACTCGCACCTCGCTCAGCCAGTGAGCGGGAACTGGTCTGTATGTGGGATCCGAACCCTCAGCGGGAGAGCCGCTGCGCTCTCAAGCGGCGCACTGTAGCAGTGCGCCACCGGGCCGGCCCGAATTAGCCAATTTTTTTAATGTTCAGAGGCCCCAGGCACAAAGGACACCTGGAATGGCCTAGGCCCAGCTCAGGAAGAAGCCACCTGTGTGATTTAGCCTGGTCCAAACTAGCTCCAGGAGGCCAGTTCAAACTTATCATCCTGGCTTGAAGAGCCCTGTGCAGAGTAGCAAGTGCCCATTGGGCATTTAGTAGCCTTTGTGCAGGGACTCTTTTGCCTAA
>NW_007825824.1:0-811 GCF_000696425.1 Galeopterus variegatus
AATATCTGCAAAATCTCTACCTACCTCTTCATTCTTCTCTAATTAAAAAGGCTTATCTCAGCATTAGCATAAAATATACACAACAAACATATACTGTTTGAATTTTAGCATTCTTTGTTCTATTGAATTACTAGTGTTGTAAAGGTGTTACATTTTATTTTATACTTCTTTTTTTTTTATATATACGTTGTTTTGTTTTGAACATACAGCCTAATGAGTTAATTAGGCATTGGAATGCTCTCCCAGAAATCTCAACCACTATAATTAATATTGTCCCAATGGAAAAATACAAAAGATTTTCAAGTAATTGATTAACAGACAAACTTCGAGAGAATAGTCTATTTGTAGTTGTATTCTTCTGAGCAGATGAAGTTAAATTTCTTGATATTTTTTGGCCTTGATTGTTGAATATTTTTTTTTCTCAAAAATCAGATTGTATTATGTGTTACTGAACATTAAATCTTTTTGAATAAGGTGAGTGTTAAATAATTACAATAAAAGCAATTGAATTATTGAGCAGGAAATGCCTTTTGATTTCTTAGTTGCAGAAGATAACGTATAGTTGGAATTTCTGGTGCACCTAGAAATGAGGAAGACAGAGAAATCCAGCATTATTAATTAATGAATATCCAAATGTATAGAGAAAAACCAAAGGCAGGTTTGAAAACCTAGTGGACAAACTTGCCCAGAGACAAAAAATGGTACCTAAGTCTCAAGTAAAGTCCTCAGAATACTTGCACAAATACCACTCACTAAATAGCTTTCTATCACCTTGAGTTTAGATAGGCCACAAAATTTGTTTTATACAAAG
>NW_007825825.1:0-811 GCF_000696425.1 Galeopterus variegatus
TGAAAATTAGAAAGCCTGTAAATTAAGAGTTCAGACATCCAATTTAAAATGTTAGAAAAAGGGGCCGGCCCGGTGGCGCACTGCTACAGTGTGCCGCTTGGGAAGCATGGCGGTGCTCCCGCCGAGGGTTCGGATCCCACATACAGACCAGTTCCCGCTCACTGGCTGAGCAAGGTGCGGATGCCACACCGAGGGTTGCGATCCCGTTGCCGGTTCCGGTCCGGTACGGGTGCGACACTGAGGGTTGCGATCCGTTGCCAGACACACACACAAAAAAATAATGTTAGAAAAAGAACAGAGAATTAATCCAAAAAATAAAGATTAGATAAAAATTAATTTAATTAAAAGGGATATACAACATAGAGGACCTTTGAATAGACTAATAAAACAGATACAACTGACAATATTAGTTTAAAAAAAAAGACATCGGGCCGGCCCGGTGGCGCACTCGGTAAAGTGTGGTGCTTGGGAGAGCGGCGGCACTCCCGCCGAGGGTTCGGATCCCATATAGAGACCGGTCCGCTCACTGGTTGAGCGCAGTGCGGGTGCGACACCGAGGGTTGCGATCCCGTTGCCGGTCGCGGTATGGGCACGACACCGAGGGTTGCCATCCCATTACCGGTCACGAAAAAAAGACAAAAAGAAAAAATATAATAAAAAATAAAAAAGATATAAAGCACAATAAAAACAATATCACGATATTAATGTTTTATGTATATATCTGATATAAAACAATATCAGAAATAAAAGTACACTTCTAAAGTAATAAAACTAACTGAAATTGAACCAACAAGAAATAGGAAATCTTATA
>NW_007825826.1:0-811 GCF_000696425.1 Galeopterus variegatus
TCTCAATGTGGTTTTGATTTGCATTTCCCTGATGATTAGTGATGTTGAACACTTTTTCATGCACCTGTTAGACACTTGTATGTCTTCCTTTGAAAAATATCTACTGAATTCCTTTGCCCATTTTTTTATTGGGGTATTTTTTTTGTTTTGTTTTTACTGTGAAGTTTTTTGAGTTCCTTGCATATTCTGGATATTAATTCCTTGTCAGATATATAGTTTGCAAATATTTTCTCTCATTTTATAGGTTGTCTTTTCACTCTGTTGATTGCTTCCTTTGTTGTGCAGAAGCTTTTTAGTTTGATATAATCCTATTTGTTTATTTTTATTTTTGTTGTCTGTGCTTTTGAGGTCTTATTCATAAATTCTTTGTCCAGTCCTACATCTAGAAGTGTTTACCCTATGTTTTCTTCTAGAGTCTTATAGTTTCTAGTTTTATAGTTAAGTCTTTAATCCATTTTGAGTTTGGTATGTGGTGAGAGGTATGGGTATAGTTTGATTCTTCTACATGTGGATATCTAGTTCTCCCAGCAGCAATTATTGAAGAGGCTGTCATTTCTCCAATGTATGGTTTTAGTGTTTTTGTCAAAGATCAGTTGGCTGTAAGAGCATGAATTGATTTCTGGGTTCTCCATTCTGTTACATTGGTCCAAGTGTCTGTTTTTATGACAGTACCATGCTGTTTTGGTTACTATAGCTTTGCAGTATAATCTGAAGCCAGTCTGAAGTTAAGTAGTACCACCCCCAGCTTTATTTATTTATTTATTTATTTATTTATTTATTTATCTATTTATCTATTTATATTTATTGCTCA
>NW_007825827.1:0-811 GCF_000696425.1 Galeopterus variegatus
GGATAATTGCTTTTGCTTAAAAGCCATTAAATCACTCAGGAGAAGGGTGAACTGGAGTGAGCGACTCACCTGCCTCCTTATTCGAGGAAGTCTGTTCAGAGAGAAGGCGGCACATCCCAGGAGAAGCAGAGAGTGAAGTTGGAGAAAGATGGGAGGAGGAAAGGAGGGACAGAGAGGGGCAGCGGAGTCAGTGTCATCGAGGTCCTCTCAGTAAGTAGCTCAGAATTTCTAGCTCCCATCGTATCCCCTGATGTCTGCTAGGGCTCCTGCTGAAACAGGTACACTGGCTCTTTAAGTCTAAGCTCTGGGGGTCTTGGGGAAGGGAGGCCAGGCTTGCCTCAGGCTCTGGGACAGGAAACTCTCATGCACCCTTCTCAGTAACCCTAAAGGCTAAGCATTGTCATATCCGTTTGATAGGCAGGAGAACTAAGGCCCAGCTTGGCCCAGGTAACGCCAGTGCCCTTACTGGGCTGAGGTCGGGGTTCTTTCTTCTGTTCCCATGAGGCAATCCATCAGTGATATGGAACTCAGTGAATATTCAGGAAACTGATACGTTTCTTATTGAACTTCATACATGTGAAGATCCAGGCTGATGTCCTCTCAGGAAATTGTCAAAACAAAGAAATTTTATTGCCTCAAGTCAGAAGTCTGTTATAGCATCAGTTTCCATGGCAACAGTCTATGATGTCACAAACAGATGTCGGCAACAGCAGAGTGACAAGAAAGCAGGGAAATGGGGAGCCAGTGTGGGGAGGGTGTAGGACACGATCTATTCGCACAGATGCTGAGGACCTTCCATCAGCCCTCCCCC
>NW_007825828.1:0-811 GCF_000696425.1 Galeopterus variegatus
TGAAGAGGTAATGGACAACGTCATTGTAAGTGACAGAGCAGAGCTTTCAAAGCGTTCAAAGTCAGCGTGCTGTGCACTTCCTGGCTTTACTGCACCGCCTACCTCCTGACACTTATGAGGAATGGTAAAATGCAGAGACGATCTACTCTATGTGTATTTGGAAGTGGAGGGTAAGGGAGGAAGCTAGAAAATCAGTAGGATCAACTGTTTTGGAATTGTATGGATATGTAAAGATTGCAAAATCTCTATCCAAAATAACTGAGAAAGAAGTTTAATGAGGTATTATTTGTAATAAGTTAATATTGACAAAGACTAAGATCACTGCTTCTCTGTTATATGAGGCTTTGCTTTAAACAACAAAAAAAGTAAGGGTATCTTTTGCTGGAACAAATACAAACACTGGCAACAATGCAAGGAGAGCCATTGTTCTCATAACCACTTGGTGCACCCACCATTGTCAGGGGAAAGAAGGAATGGATACATGCTAAGGAGAGAATGCACCATGAATCAGGAAAGCAGTTTATAATTTGATAATGCATGATAGCTAAGTATTCAATGCTAAAGTGTAATTTTGGTGTATTTCAGTGGATAATAGATTGACAGATAGTAAGAAATGGAATGATTATGGTATTTCTTAGGGGAACATTTTTCTAATAGAATGCATAAAAACAAAATGTGATAAGCAGTTTTGCAGATGGAGAAAGTTTAATGACATTTTTGAGTCATTTTGTCTGTACCCTAGATAATAAACACAAGATTTAGTATGGATTTGTCTGATTTCCTTTTCCACCTGCAACAAATCTTAGCTAAC
>NW_007825829.1:0-811 GCF_000696425.1 Galeopterus variegatus
CAAATGCTATTAGACCTAAAGAAACAGACCCTGATATGATAACAGTTGGGGACCTGAACACGTCTCTCTCATCATTGGACAGTTCATCTAGGCAACAAATTAACAGAGAAATATATGATTTAAAATACATTTTAGAAGAATTGGGCTTGGCTGATATCTACAGAACATTTCATCCAACAACTACAGAATCTACATTCTTCTCATCAGCCCATAGAATATTCTCCAAGATAGACCACATGGTAGGTCACAAATCAATTCTCAACAAATTTAAAAAAAAATCTCAAGTATGTTTTCAGACCACAATAGATTAAAACTAAAAATCAATAATGGATGAAACTCTGGAAACTATACAAACACATGGAAATTAAACAACATGTTCCTGAATGACCCATGAGTCCAAGAAGAAATTAAACAGGAAATCAAAAAATTTCTTGACACTAACAAAAATGAAGACACATCATAACAAAACCTGTGGGATGCAGCAAAATTAGTACTAAGAGGGAAGTTTATTGCAATAAATGCTTACATCAAAAGAACAGAGAGTTTTCAAATAAACAGCCTAACACTACATCTCAAAGAACTGGAAAAACAAGATCAATCCAACCCCAAGATTAGTAGACAGAAATAAATAACATAACAGCAGAACTAAATAAAATAGAGACTCAAAAAAGGATGCAAAAGATCAATGAAATAAAAAGTTGTCTTTTTGAGAAGATAAACAAAATAGAGCAAGCATTAGCAAGGTTAACTAAAAAAAGAGAAAACTGAAATAACATAAATCAGAAATGAAAGATGAGACATTACAACAGAT
>NW_007825830.1:0-811 GCF_000696425.1 Galeopterus variegatus
CTTTTCTTTCACAATGCCCATTTTGACTTGTCTACCAAGAATTTCAGGTAGCCTGAGCTCTTTCTCCTCTCACCTCCCTCTCCAGACATGCTGCAGTGACTGCAGCTGATTCCCTTTCTGTTCTTTTTCTCTTTACATGGGCTGGGACTTCTGTTCCATGCCCCTTTCTTTTAGCTTATGCACATTGCATAGAAACAGATACAAACCCACAGATTTCAATCTAGTGAGTGGAGGACACCACCATAATGGGAACAAGGATGTTTGCTCTGTTTGGTCAGGTGGATGGTTCTTGTCTGCACTTTGGCTCCAGTCTTATCTCCAGCCTCAGGATTCAATCATGTCTTACTCTCAACTCCAGAGGAGAAGAATCACCTTTCTTGGGCCTATAGCTTTATATATAGATTACTTCAAAGATCCCTATTAAAGTTATGTGTATATGTTACATATTCAATTTCTATTTAACCCCAATCTATTCTGTTTTTATTTGCTCACCACAGACCCACTCCAGCTTCCTGGAGAGTTCATTCAGAAATCTGGTTATGGGTCTCTCTCCATTTCTACTGGTTATCTAGGTAAATTATTCTAATTTAACCATGTTATTATCACATACTTGCCTGTTATTATTTTACATATTTATTCTGAAATCACCCCTTTGCACTCCCAGTCCACCTCCTTCTTTGGAAATATGGAAGGGAATGATAGGCAGTAGGCTGTGGTTCAACTTATAGCCTAGAATTAAAAACCTATGTTAGGGCCGGCCCGGTGGCACACTGGATAAGTGCGCCGCTTGGGAAGTGTGGCGGCGCTCCCG
>NW_007825831.1:0-811 GCF_000696425.1 Galeopterus variegatus
GAAGATAATCTGGGGACAGTCGAGTGTGAGGTGTCTGGGACAGAATTTCCTTTTTTTTTTTTTTAAGGCTGAATAACGTTCTATTGTGTGTGTATATACCTCATTTTCTTTATCCGTTCACCCACCGATGGACATTTAGGTTGTTTAAATATCTTGGACAATGTGAATAGTGCTGCAGTGGCCATGGGAGTGCAGACATCTCTTTTGCAATCCTGATTTCAACTCTTTAGAATAAACACTCACAAGTAGGTTTGCTGGATCATATGGTAGTTCTGTTTTTAATTATTTGAGGATCTTACATTTTTCTTGAATTAATAACTCAACCCCGTCTCTTTTTCCTCCTATCTCTCTCCCAGTTCAGGCTCCAAAATTTCCTTCATAAAGTATTGGTGCTTCCTAGGTGTGTATATTATTTGATTTTTGTAAAAAGCCCACCGTGCTGGAGTAAGTCACTTTATGTATTAACTGTGCTTTCTCCCTCTGACCCTCCACTTCCTTTCCTGCCTAAACAGGTCACAAGCACTGGCCAGGATCACGGGCGTTCGGAAGTAGCCTGCAGAAGGGATGGTCACTTCATCTGCTGAAATTTCTGGAGCACTCCCCAAGCCTTGGCACAATGTGAGGGACAGAGGTGCCTCAAAAAGATTGTGTTAAAGTTTTCTAACCAAAAAAAAGAAAGTTTTCTAACAACTTGGTCAGACAGGAGGCTTGAAAGAGAAATTAAAGGGAGTTACAAAAAGATGTGCATCTTGTGCACCTGATTTGCTGCACTGTGATTCACAGACAGTAGCCCAGTATATTGCCAATAAAT
>NW_007825832.1:0-811 GCF_000696425.1 Galeopterus variegatus
AAAAAAAAGAGAATATCTTCATAACCTAGAAGCAAAGATTTCTTAGACCAGACCACCAAAAAAGTACTAATCATAAGAATAAATTTTACTTGATCAAAATTTTAAAAATACTGCTATTCAAAAACACCATCATGAAAAGGAAAAGGCAATCCACAGACTGGGGGAAAAAATATTTCAAAACATGTAACATATAACATAAAACTGAGGACTAGTATTTAGGGTAAATGAAAAATTATATATCAATCAGGGCTTGATCAGAGAAACAGAACCACTAGCAGATGTATAGGTAGATATGTATGTACATATGTATATACACACACACATATATATATAAAGAGATTTTATTATTTGAATTTGACCTCATGCAATTATAAGAGACAGTCTCTATGAAGCTGCTTGCCTCTGCATCTGATATTAGAGTCTGAGATCAGCAGATAAAGGAGTCAGGAAGGAAAATTACACATGAAATGAGAGATGCAAGGACAAACAAACCTATAAGGATGGGCTTTAGGGACGGCCCAGTGGCGCACTGGAGAGTGCACTGCTTGGGAGCGTGGCAGCGCTCCCGTGGAGGATTCGGATCCCATGTGGAGACCGGTTCCCGCTCACTGGCTGAGCATGGTGTGGGCGCAACACCGAGGGTTGCGATCCCGTTGCGGGTCCCCGGTACGGGCACGACACTGAGGGTTGCAATCCCATTACCGGTGAGTAAAAAAGAGACAAAAATGAAAAATAAATAAATAAATAAATAAGGATGGGCTTTAATCCCCAAGTACAGACTGGAATCTATGTCAGTCTCTCACCATCTTCA
>NW_007825833.1:0-811 GCF_000696425.1 Galeopterus variegatus
TGTTCCAGTAATTTTTGTTCTTAAAATTTTAGGAATCTAGAGCCGCTAGAGACTGTGCATGATTCACCCTAATATTTTATGAATACTCTTATACCCGGAGACTCAAAGTGATGAAACTGAACTTATTTATCAGAGATCAAAGGCTATACACTAAAGTTGGAAGAAAAAATGTCAAAGGAATAGATGGATATTAAAAATACTATTGTGAATAGCAAAAACATAGGTGAAAAGATACATTCAGCTAGGAGAGCAAGAAATATGAAGTGAAGACAAATATATTGTTAACTTTTCAGAGAAAGAGGGAGAGGATACAGTGTCTAACCAAAATGAAATCAACCTGACACTATGTCAAAATTCAAAAAAAGAGAGAGAAAGCCACAAATGAAGAAAGCGCCCTTCAGAGAGAAAGAACAATCTCAATTTTAGAAATTATAAAAAGAGGGCTGGCCCATGGCTCACTTGGGAGAGCGTGGTGCTGACAACATCAAGTCAAGGGTTAAGATCCCCTTACCGGTCATCTTTTAAAAAAATTTTTCCTTACTTCCCCTGGTTTTCTTGTCTTCTAAACTTTCACCAGCATCTGGGTTTTTTCTAGCCTGTTCCTCCAAATTCCTCCAAGCCTCTCTTCAAGGCCCAGTTCCAAAGCTGTTTCCACATTTTCAAGTATTTGTTATAAGCAACACCCTACTTCTCTGGTAGCAATTTTCTGTATTAGTCTGTTTTTATTGCTTATAACAAAATACATAGAATTGGGTAATTGGTAAGAAAACAAAATTTATTGCTTACAGTTTCAGAGGCTGGGAAGTCCAAA
>NW_007825834.1:0-811 GCF_000696425.1 Galeopterus variegatus
AAAAAAAGCCAATAGAACACACATTTATTGACAAATAAATGCAGGGCTTAAATTGTCTCTCACCGCCTTTATACCTGATTGACATGTTATCAGAAAAATAAAGATTTAAGCTGGCCAAGATCAATGATTTCAAAATGATTCTTTAGTGCAGACAAAAATACAAATTCAGTCTAATCCTAGTTTATATTTGGGTTCATGCCACTTTGACAGTTACATTTTATGGAAAATGTACTTTAATTTTATTCAAACCATTTTCCAGCTTTTCTTAGAGAATTCACTTTATAATTTATGATACATCCTTGCCCAATTCAAGCTTCATTCACTTTTAGATACTTTGAAAAGATAAATAACTGACATAGTCTGCCATTCATGAGTAATGTACTGCTTATAACTTAAGAAAATAAAATAGATACATGTCTGTTATAGAAATAAATATGTATCATATGTATAACTAATAAAATAACAGTAAATTAGAAATGGGTCATAAAAATGCTTTATTATTTTACAGAGATTAAATTATATACTATAATATACTATTAGGCAGTATACATTTAAAGAATGATATACCTTAGTGTGTCTTATGCTGAATTTAACTATGTTTGAATGTAAAGTGTGCAAGTTAAATCATATGTTTACATCTTTTTATTACAGACTACTATTTTCAAAACATATCCATGGGAAAATATTTTCTTTTGTTGCAAAAATATTGTGTTATCACAACTCCAGTCAACAAGTACTTTAAAAATCAAGGAAATCTTTATGTAGCACTTAAAATTTTTCTTCAACTCATAGGTCATGGTATAATGAGTAC
>NW_007825835.1:0-811 GCF_000696425.1 Galeopterus variegatus
TCCTAGAATTTCATTCCTCAAAAATCCAGTGATGCAGTGGGGCTGAAGTCGGTTTACTGACTAGAATCTCAGTGGTCTCCCCTCCACACTGCATGGTTTCCACCTTTCTCCACTGTAACATAGACTTGAATTTGTTCAAATACCAAAATATCAATAGTAATAACAACAATAATAATAGTAATGAGAATAAACATTAACTATGTTCCAGGCACTGTTCTAAATGCTTTACATGTAGTAACTGACCTTAGAACAAAGTATTGCAGTGAGCTGTACATTTTTCTGGCAAAATAGCTGAGTCACAGAGAAATTAAAATACTCGGGCTAGATCATAGGACCGCTGATCCTAGGAGTCTGGAGAGAAGTACCTGTATTTCATTCTCCCCCTGTGCAGCAATTTGGCTGAGATAACAGCTCCACAATCTCTGCAATGTGACACAACCAAGGTTTAAAATATCATTTACAACATATCCAACTCTGGTTGCAAGGGCTTTTGCTCCACATTCTCTTCACTTAAGACTTCAGGCTGCTGTTGCCAAGCCACTTCTGTGCTTCCTTGATCAGTGCTGCAGGATAAAGAGAGTGCAACTTTGTCCTGCACTGGAAATCCAATTCTTCATTCCAGAAACATCACATCAGACCAAAATTTAATACATCATTTGGCCACTGTTTCCTTCGGTCTGTCCAGGTCTTTATCTCCAGCAGTAGCAACAGTTGGTCTCTCCTGTTAGACACTTGGTGATAATTCTTGTTTGTTCTTGTCCCTTGGTTATTGATAATCAGAGTCTCCCATCTAGATGGTCTTCTAGTCAAT
>NW_007825836.1:0-811 GCF_000696425.1 Galeopterus variegatus
ACTTACTGAATTTAGAAAAATCTGTTCTATTTGTTTTCATTACATTTTATTAGAACATTGAAAAATCATTGAAACACGTTTGCCTTGTGCCATCTAATTATAATAAACTATCTGTGAAGAAAAACACATGGAACACATTTGCACAAACATACCCTCAAAGTTGAGAAAAAAAAAAAAGTAAGTCTGCATTTGTATGCTTTACCCTGGAAAGTTGCTGGTTCTAATTTTTTGAATTCTCTCATAGGAATGTATATGGATAACTCCAACTTTTTCTTTTTTGAGCAGAGGAGCTGGGAAATAGGATATGTAATACAATTTCTATTTAGAATTATGGTAAGATCAGTAATGATGGCAAAGTTGCTGCCTACTGCAGGCCCTCCGGTGCACTTTGTGAAAGAAGTGTGTGGCTTGAGGCTATTTTGAAGTAAATGTAAGTCATCAGTCACTGAAAAATCTAATACTAATTGAGCCTCTTGTCAAAATGTACAACCAAGTATCTCCTTGCATTCTTATTTTAAAACAGTGGCTCTTTCCTAGCAAGGTGAAGAATATCAGGGAGATATGATATGACCTAATAGTAAAAATGAATTTATTTTCCATTGTTATCATTTCTCAAGCTGAAGAAATGTTCTTGGCTCTGACCTGAAAGCAAGTTGTATATGTATTAGGCAGGGATGGTGGGGGATATTTATATGTATATGCCTTTTTGAGCAAAGCACTCAGCATTCTATCTTTTGGAGAAAGAAAGCAACAACAATTTTTATTCACATAACACCTCTAGAAGTTTAGCTTACCCTCTTTATAAAAACTG
>NW_007825837.1:0-811 GCF_000696425.1 Galeopterus variegatus
TTTGCATGGGGAATTGAGATGATCTCAGAAAAACACTTGTGAAGTGTTTAAATTACTGAAAACTATTAGTACCTATTAGTTATAATTAATCAATTGAGAGAAAAAGAGAGCATGAAAGAGAGACACAGAGAGATATAGACAGAAAGAAAAATGAAGAATTACATAGAGAAAGTTAGAGAGATAAACAAGCATGGAAAATCATTGCTGAGATGACTGAAAAAGACCAGTTATAAGTGAAATGTTAGATGAGAACCTTGAGGTCTAAGAAGTGAGAGAAACAAAGTGAGAATAAGGCCAAGCTGTGTTTCTTGACAACGTTAGCATTTTTAATCCCAAATTTTATTTTTCAATTCTGAGCACTTTGCTCAGAAGCCAGCCTGTAATAGAGAAGAGAAGAAAGAATAAAATAGAAATAAATTGCTCCAGTGTTAGGAAAAAACTTATAGAAAGTTGGAGAAACACACATTAAACATCTAATGTGTTTCAGACATGATTTTTAGTATGTGATATATATCAGAAACAAAGAAATACTTAGATCGTACCTATATTAAGTCAATATTATAGCTGAAAAGGGTGAATATTAGACAAAAACAAATAATAAATAATATATGCAATATTGTGCCCCACCACCCTGCATGCCCATGTAGAAGGCAGGACCCCACACCACCACCAGTGGGGATACCCCAGGCAGTCAGAAAGCCTTGCCACCCCACCACCCCATTCCACCCATGAGGAAGGAAGAACTCCTGGCCAACACCATGGGGAGGCCCCAGGCAGGCAGAAAACCTGGTCAGGCACCCCTCTCAACCCA
>NW_007825838.1:0-811 GCF_000696425.1 Galeopterus variegatus
AGCAATGAACAAAACAGCCAATATCTCCGCCCTCCTAGTTTGAATATTCTAATGAAGGTGACGGAAATGAAACAGGTAAAACAAACTGAGCACTTTGGAAAAGGGGCCTAAGTTCCCTTCACATTCTGATTTCTCTACGATATAAATATATATTTTTAGGTGAGCAATTATTTATTTTTATCTATCTACCTAGCTACCTATGTATACCTCTCTCTATATATGTATATATGTGTGTATATGTAATTACATATATAATATACAATATAAAAATTATTTTTTTGGCTTGTGAATTCCTTAACCTTTCTTAGCCCACAACCTAAATAAATTATTAGATTGGACATTGTCATAGAACTTACTTTTACCATTGTCTCAATTTTTGGAAATAGATCAGTGTTTCCTAATTGGGTTCCAAAATCCCTGGGTGTCGCATTTGTATTTTCTGGAGTGTTTGTATGTTTCTGTGTGCATGTGCGTATGTGTTTATCTCAGTGATAATCTAGAAAGATTAATTAACAATCTATAGATCATGTATGTGACCACCTTACAAATAAGCACCTCTGCATCAAAATGTCTGTGTTTTCATTTTGTGTTGCTAATTATTTTGGCATAACTGTCTGGCTTTCCACAAGTCTTCTGCAGCCTTCTCATCTAGCCTGCACAGTGGTCCTTACAACCTTATTTTACAAACAAGGACACTGAGACTCCGGCAGAGCTTCAGGGATTTGCCTTGGTGCTGCAGATGCTTGAGGCTGCAGGTCTGAAAATTCACTTTGGGTCTCCCTTCCTTTACTCTCCATTCTCTGCCTGCACT
>NW_007825839.1:0-811 GCF_000696425.1 Galeopterus variegatus
GAGATCTGTAAGTCTCCGCCTCGCTATCCGGGCATTTCCCCTCTCTGTGTGCACATGATGGAGCCTCCCGGAGGGTGCGTCTTTTTTTCAGAGATTCCTGCTCCTTTGCCAGACCCCTCCCCTCTCTGTGCACTCAGCACAGGGCTGGGGCGTGTCCTCTGCAATCCTCGTCTCTCAGCCCCGCCCGGCCCCAAAGGGGTCTCAGGCCTCCGCCACGGACACTGTGGGCGTTCCTGCGGCCCTGGTCAAGGTCCTCTCTGGGCCTCCCACCTTCCCCCCGGTATTCCCTGCATCGTTGAGTTATCTCCCACACCAGGGCGTGAGCCCCCCGGGGGAGGATCCCACAGCACACAGTTCCTCTTTGAATCCCCCCGGCGTGAGCCAGCTTCGCGCCCTCAGGCCGTCAGCTCTCCGGCAGGATCAAGTGGGCTCGGGGGCACTCCGGTCACCCCTCTCCCAACCAGAAATCTGTCTGGGGTTTTTCCGTACTGAAGGCCACAGACATGGTATCGGCCTCCCGGAAACAGGGAGTTTACCTGGAGCCGAAGCCCCAGGTGTGGTGGAGTGACAGTCTGGCCGGGATCCTCTTCCCTGCCCTCCCGACGCTGGCCGGGGGCTCCCCATGCCACCAGCCCCAGCAGAGATCCGTGGGTGGAGTGGGATTGGTGGCTGGTCCACAGGCCCTGGGGGGCCCCACGCTGAGGCACACAAGTGGTACGGTTCAGTGAGGAGCCGCGCCAAGTGAAGATAGCTGGCTTGCCCGATCTGAGCCGGCCGGCTCCGCCCCCACCGGAGAAAATGGAGGCAGCGC
>NW_007825840.1:0-811 GCF_000696425.1 Galeopterus variegatus
TCGTCCCCTCTTGTCATCGTGGGGCGTAACAAGCCCCCCTAGTCTTTGCCTCCCTAAGATGATGTGTGGTCTGCACGCCCTCCAGGTTCCCCCTGGACTGGCAGCGGGAACGCACGGGGGCCCTGGCCTGACGCACAGGGAAGAGGAGTTCAGGGCCGGCTGGAGCTATGTGAGGTGGTGCAGGCCGGCCTCGGCACAGCCTCACGGCCGGTTTGGCGGGAACTCAACACGTTCTAGGAGGCCTAACTTCGGGCCTCTTTGCAGGGATGCTCTGGGAAGTCCGGGTCGCGGCAGGCGCCAAGCGGCGGGGCTTTGCCAGGAGCCTCCGTCTCTCCAGGGCCCAGGGGGTCTCCCAACGGCCCGCGGATAGCAGGGCGGGATCGGCGGGAACACAGCGCAGGCCTGGCGCCTCACGGGCTGGCGGCCTGTGTGCACAGGCGCAGTGGGCCTACCGCGGTGCATTGTGGGCGAAGGGGCGGAGTTCTCTGAGGAAGCCATATTCCGTCCGCGGCGCTGCACTCAGGGAAGGCGGCGGGTGGAACAGCCATGCAGGCCGCAGGCGACGGGCCATGGTTCGCGGCAGGCGGTGCAGAAGGCCAGGGTGGCCCCAGAAGCCCTGATGGAGAAGGGAGCTATGGTGGCCCTGATGGAGAGGGGAGCCCCGGCGGCCCTGATGGCCGCGGTGGCCCGGGAGCTGTCTGCGGTGCGGGCGCGGCAGTCGTCGGCCTTCCAGGTATCCTCGATGTCCCGCGGGCCCCACCTGAAGGACGGCGAGGTGGAAAACGGGCGCCTGCGGCCGGATGGCCAGGAA
>NW_007825841.1:0-811 GCF_000696425.1 Galeopterus variegatus
ATTCATCTCATAGAAAAGAAGTTTGAAAATGTAGTTTTATCTCAAGCACATACAATTTTTTTATATTAATAAAAAGGAAAAATAACCCAATAAAAAATGAGCAAAAGTTTAGCTACTTTACAAAAGAAAATATGTGAATGGCCAATGAGGAAATGAAACAGTGTTCGTTATCATTAGTCATCACAAGAATGAAAATTAAATTCACAACGAGGTAGCATTTTACACCAATTACAATTTCTGAATTAAAAATAATACTGGCCAGCAACCAAAAAAAAAAAAAAATACAACAAAAGATAACAGAAATCAAAAACAAACAAACAAACAAAAAAAACCCCTATATACAACAAACACTGGCAACGAAGTGGAGAAAAGGAGACTCATACATAGCTGATAGAAATATAAGATGCTGTAATAAATTTGAAGAGCTACCATTTTCTGTTAAGTATACAATTACCATAAAAATCCAGTAATTCTACTCATCAGCCTATTAAAAGAGAAATTAATGCATATGTCTACAAATATATTTGTACAGAAATTTTTATGCAAGGCTTTTCATAATAACCCAAAACTCAAATACTCATCCATTGGAGAGTGGTTAAACAATTGTGGTATGTTCATGCAATGAAATATTACGCTGCAATGTTGTGGTTGCTCATCAATTTGTAAAATTTAGATTCATGCTCCACTGCATATAAATTTTTCTCAATTCTTATACACATGGAAGTCATAGAGGAAGAAGATATCGATAAAGTATTGTGAGAGAGGATATGAAACATTTCATAATAGATTTTACTCTCAATGAGGTGGTAAT
>NW_007825842.1:0-811 GCF_000696425.1 Galeopterus variegatus
AAACTGACTAATGCACTGGCATTTTGTCCTATTATTTTAGATGAGAAATACACATTTCTTTCTTTCTTTTTTTTTTTTTTGGTTCAGGAAATAAACATCTAGCTGCTGAATATAAAAATAAGAAAAGAAAACATAATGGTAATTAGTCCTTCAATTTAATCCCAGTCAACAATCAATTATGTCATACTATGTGCCATTTCTGTGACTCAAATGTCTCCAGATTTTGGTTAGGATTACCTCTCACTTTAGCTCTATGCTTCTTCATGCAACCTAGACAGTAGTTTCTCCATCTTAACTTGTCTCTTATGTCTCTACTGACTTTCCATTTTGTAATAGTTTGCCAAAAATCTTTGTTCCTCTAATGAACCTCCTCTTAGACTTTCTGTTGTAGTGTATTCATGCTCTTATTATTCCTTCGTTATCATTTTAATTAATTCTCAGGAGAGAGAAGTGGTAAACATGTGTAGCCAATCTGACTCTTTAACTGGAAGCCAAAATTATGCTTTTGATTTTTTTTTTTATTTTGATTTATTGGACTGTTCTTTCAGTACTTTAAAGTATGTCATTCCATTTTCTTCTAGCTTTCATTACTTCTGAAGAGCACGCCGTAGATTTCTAATCTTTGTTATTTGGTATGTAATGTGCCTTTTATTCCTCTGGCCACCATCAAGATTTTCTCTTTATGTTTTATTTTTAGCAGTTTGAATTTGATATGGCTAAATTATTACTTTTTAAATTCTTCTTGGTATCTCTGAGCTTCTTGGATATGTGGTTAGATAATTTGATATGCTATCAAATATATAAAATATAT
>NW_007825843.1:0-811 GCF_000696425.1 Galeopterus variegatus
AATGGCTGGGCCACAACTAAAATCTTACCCTTCTGTCTTCAAAGTAGAATTTATACATCAAGCAAGAAAACTGAAACAATTACCCTTGAGGCACTATTTTGAGATAAACAGAATCTTGAGTAAAAGGCCCAGAGGTGACAATATGAATAACACCGTGTTTCTCAGCCTTTTTTCCATTATGCACCCTCTCTACCCACTCTCTTACACACCCTCCGGGAGTCTTCTTAGGCATTTTTTCCCTAACTGCCTCCACTGCATGGAGTTTTAATACTACGGATATATTGTTTATCTGTTTATATGCCATGGCACTATGGATGGCCACAAACTATTGCAATCTCTAACTTTTTCATTTTTTTTTTTTTGCCCTCCCTCAAGAATCAATTTTTGCCCCTATTGGGGGCAATATCCCCATTGACAAGGCATGAATAAAGCATGCTTACAAAACCATGAAGACAGCCACGTTACTATAATGGGGTGTATATACTCTGCTGTGTGTGTACAGTGGGTGCTTTGCCTAAATCAGGTAATCAAGTAATTGTTTGATTATACCTCTTCAAAGAGAATATAAATGGAGCATGTCACCAAATGATGTTTAGGAGTTATCAGAAAAGTCTGGTCCCAAAATACTGGGAATGGCTGACAAATACCATAGTAGGAGCTTTCCAACTATGCAAGCAAAATGTGTTCAATTATTTTTATTTACTCTGCTAATATTTATTTAGGCTCATTTATAGTAGACAAGATTTATATTTTAAATCTTCTGAGTAAGAGAGAGAGAGAATCCCTATCAGTTCCCATAACTTTCCGAAGA
>NW_007825844.1:0-811 GCF_000696425.1 Galeopterus variegatus
AGTTTATTTAACTAAGTAAACAGATAGAAAATCATTCATTTAGGAATTCCTCAATACTTGACTCCTCATTTCACCAAAAAGTAAGAATATATTCCTCTATATCCTTAATACTTAGCCATTCAGAAACCTACCTGAGATGTGCAAGTCTTTCTGTCCTTATCTCTCGTACATGAACAATAGATCACATTTTATTTTTACCTCCTGACTGTTGGGACTTAAATCCCTTAAGCTTCTACCTTCACTTTTCTGTGTTATCTAAACATAATTAATTAGATCCTGTTGTGTATTTTCCCTTGAGAATGCTGCAACAACTTTAGCAAAGGTTGAACTTTTAATTTTCCACCCTTGTCCACAAAGTAATAAATGTTAGAAATTTAACAGAATTTATTTCACACTAGGTTCATGGCTACTATGAATCTATAACTCCTCCAGTGAAATCATATATCTAGTTAAACTTAAATAGATCCTCTACTCAATGATTTCTTGTCCTTTTCATTGCTCATTCTGTTTCTTCCATCCTGAAACAGTCTCCTTCATCTGTCACTTAGAAGTATGTTAATCATACATGCTGCTTTTTTTATTAATCATTGCCTGATTCTTTTCCACCAGCTCTATGCCAACCACTCTCCCTTCAATTATTTTCCAGCGTCCAGTACACTCTTGACTTTTTATTTTTTACATCTGCTCATACATGTGTCTCTCTACATTCCCACAATCATTAGCACAAGGATTTGCATAAGTAATAACTAAGTGAGTGTGTGTCTTGGGATATTTTCAGGTCATTAGGCTGGTGGATGTTCAACAAAGAATA
>NW_007825844.1:6033-6687 GCF_000696425.1 Galeopterus variegatus
GTGGGTGTATGTATTGAAAGAATCCTATCAATATAGATACCGAATGTGACAGCTGAAATGCCCAAAAACTATTGTAGAGTTCAAGCCTCTTTTGACAGAGCAGGAACTAAGGACCAAAAACAAAAGACATTTGTAGAAAGTCACAAACATTGTAAGTTAAGAGTACAGATTTAGACCCAGTTTTATTGTAATTGCTTCTTCAGTTCACAGAATGTCTCTAAAGAAGATTTCAAGTTAGGTTAATTTTTGTGCATTCTAATAATGAGCTGCATGTTTATTAGATTAGTGAGCATTATTATTTTCTGGTTCTAACATATTTTGCTTATCAGCTTTTCACCAGTAGGGAGCTAACTGTTGGTAGTGTTTCACATATACCTTATATGTCATTAATTTTATGCCTGCCTTTAGGGATGCCAGTGCCTAGACAGAAGAGGAACTAGTATAAAGGAATTGACCTATGGTATTGACTCATTGCATGCACATGTTAAAAACTCTTACCTAGACAATAATTTCTTCCACCAGTTGGTGATGGGTACATTATGGGAAAAATATGGATTAGAGAGAAAAAGTAAAGGAAATGGATAGGATTGAACTAGATAAAGCAGGATAGATGAAAATATGTTCATACTAGCTATCTGTGATTTTTCTATAGAA
>NW_007825845.1:0-811 GCF_000696425.1 Galeopterus variegatus
CAATGAGGTTGGGATGGGGGGGATCCAATCTATAGTGAATGGTATCACTTGATTTTTTTTTTCTCCATATAATTTACGTAGTTGCATTTTTCTGCTTGTAAAAACTATCCAACTGAGCCAGAAGTGTTAGGCTTGGACAGTAGAAATAGGTGTCTGATGTGTGGCTTCAAAAAGCAAAAGCCTTCTGACAGGGTGGCTCCAGGGGTACAGAGAGTCCTGCATGGTTACTACAGTACTCTAGATACCTGGCAATGTGCTAACATAGTTAGACCTTATCTTGTTTGAGTCTTACTACAGTCCTGCAGGGTAGACATTCTCATTGTCACTTGAAAGGTAAGAAAATTGAGATTCAGAGAGCTTCAGTAATTTGGCCATGGTTATATAGCCCACAGATCTTGGCTATGGTTATATAGCCCACAGATGGTAGAACCAGGCTGCAAATCCAGGTGTGAATAACCTGTGTGCTACCTCTGTGCTCTCTCACATGTTCCAGCTTAATGAAAAGAAAAGAAAAAAAGACAAAGCAATGAGATCCAAACTGTTCTAGAAAGTTCTCGAACCACTGATATGCATTACTACCACTAGCTCTAAGTAACATATATCTATGCGTAGTAGACATAAGGGCTCACAAAGCACCCCAGTCAATTATCCCTTCAGATGAATGTCCATAACCACTTTCTGGAATATTACCGAGTCATTCAGCAAAGGGCAATAGGGTTCTCTCTATTAAATGATCTACTGTAGATGTGACACGCAGACTTCTATTCATAACTCATTGGTCAGAACAACAAATAATAAAGCAATGAGCATA
>NW_007825846.1:0-811 GCF_000696425.1 Galeopterus variegatus
AAAAAAAAAAAGAAAGAAAAAGTGGTTGAAATGGTAAACTTTCGATTACATAAATTTCATCATAATTAAGAGAAAAAAATATGAAGTCAGGAGAGAGGGAGCTAATAAAAATATCTCGACAGCAGTTAGATTCAGAGAACGAGGAAGTGTCATTAGGATGACCTTCCTGTGCAATGTTAGGACATAGTTCTACAAAAAAAGTTAACACCGAGGTCAAGGGTTCGGGTTCCCAACTGGCCAGCCCCCAAAATAATACAAATAACAATCAAAACATATGTAGCACCCTGGGTCACCACAGTGATGCCCACGGCAAGAGGCCGCTCGGCACACTGGCACAGCTCTGCTCCGCAACTTGTTGGGATCTTCTGGGCCCGTAGGTGCAGTTGAGTTGACCTCAGTCCGTAGGTGTAATTCTCGGGGGGGCTGGGCCTGTGGATGCTATTGGGTGGGGCTTGGCCCATGGGTGCAGTTGGGTGGGGGCTGGGCCTGTGTGGGTAGTTGGTGGGGCTGGGCCTGGGGGTACAGTTGGGTGGGAGCTAGGCCTGTAGGTGCAGTTGAGTTGGCCTGGGTTCGTGGGTGTAATTATTGGGGGGTCTGGGCCTGTGGATGCTGTTGTGTGGGGGCTGGGACCGTGTGGGTAGTTGGTAGGGCTGGGCCCGAAGGTCCAGTTGAGTGGGGACTGGGCCCGTAGGGGCAGTTGAGATGGCCTGGGCCCATGGTTGTAGTTCTGGGGGGCTGGGTTCGTGGGGATATCTTGAGGGGAGGGCGCTGAGCCTGTGGGGGACTTTGGAGGGTACTGGGCCTGTGGTTG
>NW_007825847.1:0-811 GCF_000696425.1 Galeopterus variegatus
AAAAGCTCAAGAAACAAACAATTCGTTAACAATCAGGACAACGTATAACCAAGGGAATCAGACAAGGTATGAATTTGAGCTGGGAAGATTATTTGGGTTGGAACAACTCAAAGATGTTTGATCTTGATGTTTTCTATGCACATGATCTTCAGTAACTCCTACATGTTCTGGGGGAGCTGATTTCCAAGACATTTTTGACTAAGATTAGTACCTTTACATTGGGACACCACCAACTTATTAATATTGCTTCTTGACAATGTTGGCTATTGTGCTTACAAAGTACATGATGCTTTTTATCAAATGTACAAGTAATTGAAGGGAAAATGAATAATATTGTTTTGGGTTTTTTTCTTCTTTTGACTGACAAGACCTAATCAGTTCCACGCAGTCTGTATCACTTGAAGTCAGACTACTCCTGTCAGTACTTGCTAGATTCTTTATGGACATGGATAATAACTATAATCCACGGAGCAGTCCTGTGGTTAGGATGGTATAGCTAGTGATTTTCAAGCCTGGCTCTGCATCAGCACCTCCTAGGGGAGGAACACCTTGAACTTGCTCATCTGTCTGGACCATGTAGAGAAGGATCAACCAGCGGGTATCTTTCAGTGAGGTTTCCCATGGCCTTTTGCTACCTGCAATTTTATGGTTTTAAGAAAGGCCTTTGGCAAAATTTTGATTACTGTAAATACTCTCTTATAATGGTTTACTTTTCAAAAGTTTTCATATTCACAGTTTTTTTGTTTTTGGGTTTTTTTTTTTTTTCCTTTTTGTCTTTTTTCATGACCGGTAACGGGATCGCAACCCTCGG
>NW_007825848.1:0-811 GCF_000696425.1 Galeopterus variegatus
TGTCTTCCCTTCTCCCGGCCCTTCCACAGTCCCTGGTAACCACGGTTCTACTTTCTGCCTCTATGATATCAACTTTTTTTTTAGATTCCACATAGGAGTGAGTGAGATCATGTGGTACTTGTCTTTCTGTGCCTGGCTAACTTCACCTAATGTTATGTCCTCCAGGTCCTTCCATGTTGCCACAAATAACAAGTTTTCTTTCTTTTCTGTACTGAGTAGTATTCTGTTGTGAATATACACCACATTTTTCTTATCCATTCATCCGTTGTTGGACACATAGCTTGATTCCATATCTGGGCTGTTACAGATAATGCTGCAGTAAACATTGGAGTGCAGAACTCTCTTTGACATGTCGAATACATTTCCTATGGGTCCACATTAAGTAGTAGGATTGCTGAATCATATGAAGTTTTAATTTTCTTTTTTTCTGGTGACTGGCTGGTATAGGGATCTAAACCTGAACCTTGCTGTTATCAGCACCATACTCTAACCAACTGAGCTAACCAGCTGTGGTAGTTCTATTTTTAATTTTTTGAGGAACCTCCATACTGTTTTCCATAATGTCTGTAGTAATTTATATTCCTACTGACAAGACCCAAGTATTCCCATTTCTCCACATCCTCACCAACACTTGTTTTCTTTTGTCTGTTTGATAATAGCCATTCTATCTAGAGTGAGGTGGTATCTCATTGTTTTTCTTGTTGTTGTTCAATATTTTTCAGGACGTTTTAATTTCCCTGATGATTAGTAAGGTTGTGCATTTTTTACATGGGCATGTCCCTTAAAGCATCAGTCACTCCATGACTGGTAT
>NW_007825849.1:0-811 GCF_000696425.1 Galeopterus variegatus
ATGCATGTGCACATTTGTATGTGCATGTGTGCATGTATGTGTTTGTGTGCTTGTGTACATGCACAGGTGTGTATACATGAGCCCCCTGTGTGCATGTGTGAGTGCATGTGCGTGTACATGTCTATGTGTCTGCATGCTTGAACATGCACATGTGTGCATGTGTATGCACGCACACACATTATGTATGTGCTTGTGCATGCATGTGCACACACATGTGCATGTGTGCATGTATATGTGTTTGTGTGCATACATGTGCCCCCTGTGTGCATGTGTGTGAGTGCACATGTGTACCTTTCTGTGCATGTGTATGCATGTGTACATACATTACATGTGTGCTTGTGCATGCATGTGCACACACATGTGCATGTGTGCACATACTGTGTATGCGTACATGTGCCTCTTGTGTGCATGTGTGTGAGTCGCATGTGTGTACCTGTCAGTGTGTGCATGTGCGCACACACACGTGTGTGCACGTGTGTGCATGTGTGCACACATTGTGTGTGCATGTGTACTTGCACGGGTGTGCATACATGTGCCCCCCTGTGTGCATGTGCATGTGGGTGCATGTCTATGTGTGCACGTGTGAACATGCATGTGTGCATGTGTATGCATGCACATATATTGTGTGCACTTGTGCATGCACGTGAAAGCGCACGTGTGCATGTGCATGGCATGCACATACATGTGTAAGTTTGTCTTGTACTTGTGTGTCTGCATGCCTGTATATGTGTGCATGCATGTACACATGTGTGTGCATGAGTGTTCACATGCATATGTGTGTGCCCATGTATGCACATGTGTGCACTCTGTG
>NW_007825850.1:0-811 GCF_000696425.1 Galeopterus variegatus
GAAATATGATCCAATTATAAAGAAGTTAAGTAAGTGGATAAAAACATAAAGTTCTAACTTTATTATTATTTTTTTCTAATGGGCACTTTGTTTTAGTTCTTGACATAGTGCTCAAAACACTTCACTGTAGAATTTAGCTCAGGCTATGAAAACAATTATTTTGTTAACAGTTTTAGGTGACCGCTGAAACGGGTAATACTATCTTAAACTGAATATAATGTCCAGAATGAAAAGAGCAACTTGTAACTTGGAGGGCTACACTGGTGGAGGGCTGACCACATTTATAGATATTGCTAAGGAGTGAATGTGCTTATGCCTGTGTGTATGAGAGGTGGGAAGGCAGAGGTATCATGTTCCAGAATCAGATCTCTTATGCTTTAGAATATAGGAGGAAAGATGGGAGAAAAAAATGACAGAGCAAGGGTTACTGAAGGGCATATGTAAATAACAAAAAGTCAGTTTTAAAGTGTGCAGTGTCAGTTTGGATTTCTAAAATACTCAGGCAAACAATGCTGGTCAGAGGAAACATAAGGCACTCATCTTGCTGTTTGTCATTTAGCTTGATCTCTGGTTTGGCCAGCCGAGAGCACATATGTGCTCCCCTGAGTCAGGGATTGAAGGCATAACCCAAAAGAGACCTTCCCCTAAAACCCCCAAAGAGACATCATGACCAGAGTATCTGCTCGAGGGCCAATGTAGAAAACCTAGTGTTACATGGAATGAGATGAAGGAAGTGGGGGAGAAAAGTGGCATTTTTCCATCACTGCATAGTTTCTTCACACTGAAAATTAGCAGAAAATATACTTTGTTG
>NW_007825851.1:0-811 GCF_000696425.1 Galeopterus variegatus
CAAGGAACGTCCCTAAAATCTGTTAGGTGGTAGGGCACGTGAGACCGGGCCGTGCCAGCCCCGCAGCAGAGAGGGCCAGGTGTTTCAGAGAGAAGCAGGCAGCCAGGGCAGGGACATGGGCCTTGGAGAGCTGCGGGGAATCCAGTTTTCATGGAGGTCCCAGTGCCGGAGGCCAGGCCCCTTGGGCTCCGACCACATTTCCTGTACTGCACCTTTTTGGCTTAAGCTGGGAGGTTTCTGTTCCTGACCTCATCTTAGGTATGGCGGGAAGCTTTGTCTCATGGCACCTGCCCTGTCTTACCTGCAGCTTGCGTCTTACCTGCAGCTTGCTCTGACTCCAGCTTCACCATCTCAGGAGGAAATCTAATCTCTCTGTATTATGGGCTGAATTGTGTCCCCCAAAATCCACATACCAAGGTCCTAACCCCCAGAACCTCAGAATGGGGCTGTATTTGGAGATAGGGCTTTGAAAGAGGAGGTTAAGGTAAAGTGAGGTCACATGGGTGGGTGGTCCCTAATGCAACCTGCCTGGTGTCCTATAAGAAGAGTAGATCAGGACACACACACACACACACACACACACACAGAGGGACAACCACATGAGGACACAGGGAGAAGACGCTGTCTACATGCCAAGTGGAGAGGCCTCAGGAGGAGCCGGCCCTGCCACGCCTGGATCTCTGGCTTCCGGCCTCCAGAGCTGGGAACTGTGGTACAGCTCGGGCAGGTCCCAGCACTCAGCTGCTCAGAGCGAGAGTCTCAGGGCCAGCCTTAGCTCTTGGGTTCCCCCAGACCTGCCAGGAAATCCTGC
>NW_007825852.1:0-811 GCF_000696425.1 Galeopterus variegatus
AATTAGCATCTCCTCTTTTTGTTAGAAAAATATATTATTTATTTGTTATATATATTTGTTAGAAAAATATATTATTTTTGCTACTTTACTCTTGTCTATCAATTATTTGCGAATGACATTCACCACACAAATTATGAAAGAAAATCCCAAATGCATTAAAAAGAAATTTAAATTCCAAGAGGAACAACAAATTATAAAATACAAACTTGGACAATTTGCCTAGTATGTAAAGAAAACAGTTTCCGTGCCCTGAAATGTCAAGCTGAACCACAGCAAATCACCATTTTTGTTGGCTAAAAATGGTCAAACATTGGCAATCTCATATGAACAAACATCATAAACCAGGATATTGTCAAAACAGCAGTAAAGCCGTGTAATCCACCAACATCTCCCCAGGACACATGTTACCAAACCTGGGTTTCTGTGTTTTTAGACAAGAAACATCTTGATGGCATTATTTTTGGCAACTACAAGCTGTGCTCATGGAAGAAAGTTAATATAAATTAAATGCTGTTATTTTAGCTAACTATTCCCAATTCTCTGAACCATGAAAAAGCAGTTAGAGAAACACTAGATAGTAAAATATCTCAAATTTACAACCTACTACTTGGTCTCAAAACATCCACCTCTGACATCCTATCAGTTCCATTCTTCTGAACATATCCCAACAAATAAACAGTGCTTACCATCAAAAAGGATCAGTCAGGGTTTCTGGGTAACTTTACAGAAAATCAATCAAACAATCAAAATCATAAAGCTAATGGTAGTAAACCAGTTTAATGATGAAATTTGGGAACATCTGACACACATC
>NW_007825853.1:0-811 GCF_000696425.1 Galeopterus variegatus
GCCCGTGGCTCACTTGGGAGAGTGTGGTGCTGATAACACTAAGGCCACGGGTTCAGATCCCATATAGGGATGGCTGCTTAGCTTCCTGGGTGAGCATGGTGCTGACAACACCAAGTCAAGGGTTAAGATCCCCTTACCGGTCATCGGTTAAGATCCCCTTACCGGTCATCTAAAAAAATTGACTGCTTGGATCTCATTTTGGTGGTGCCATTTTAGAAATGGAGAAGCTTGTTGGGGTTGAGGGGGCAGATTTGAAGCAGGGCAATTAAGAATTCTGTTTTAGAGCTGGCTGGTTAGCTCAGTTGGTTAGAGCATGGTGCTGATAACACCAAGGTCCAGAGTTCCATCCCTGTACTGGCCAGCTGCCAAAAAAAAAAAAACCTATTTGTAACAAATTAAGTTGGAGATATTTCTGAGACCACCAAGTATGGAGACATAACCCCTTATCTTTGGAGGAGTCTAATCTTGTTGAGAAAATAAGAATGCTTAACAAGAAAAATTGGATAATGTGACAAGTCAATATGTATGTGATTGCGCAGATATGAGGGTACTTAAAAAGTTTGTGGAATGGTTCATATTATTTTTTAATTATATTTTTCCATGAGCTTTTTGAAGTACCCTTGTAATAATAAAGGAATTCAGGAAGTTTCTTGTTGGCTGGAAAAATGGGAAAGAGTTGTTGAAGGCTGTAGTAGATTGAATTATGTCCCCCCAAAACTCACTGAAACTTGAATTGTGTCCCCCCAAGTTTTATGTATTAGAAACAGCCCCCACTGTGACTGTTAAGAGAGTGGGAAATCCTATTATGGTA
>NW_007825854.1:0-811 GCF_000696425.1 Galeopterus variegatus
TGATGAAACTGCAAGTAAATCCTCTCAATCCACATGTTAATTATGAGCCATCCTGGGATAGAGCAGCCCTATGGCAGCAGGACTGTGGCACCAGAGGCTGACTTCACACAGAGTTCCTCCTCAGCCAGAGATCATTGCTCTCTCTGAAGAAATAGAACCTCTCAGAGCTAATGCAACAAGCCTCAGCTTCACAAGGCCTGAGGATCCCCTCTGCTCAGGAGAACTGGAGTCACCCAGTGGCAAGAGCATGGATTCAGACTCCCTGGGTTTAAGGTTCAGATTCTGGCTTCAATACTAATTGTATGATCAAGTTTCTCTTTCTGAAACTCAAGTTCCTCATCTGTGAAGTGGATATAATATTGTCTAGCTCACAAATGGTAGTAAGAAACAAATGAAACAGTTCACGTGAAAAGCTTTCAATAGTGCCTGGCACGTAGTAGGCCCACAATAAATGTTTACTAATATTATTGCTCTTTTTACTTTTTGGTCTTGGGCACACAAGCAAGAGGCAATGGTCTGTGTGTTTTGCTGGTGTTTTCCCTCCTTCCTGCATCCGTGCCTGACCCGGTCCAGTCCCTTCGGCCCAGTGACCCTGCTGGCTCCACCCTCAACCCACACTGGACAGACTGCCATTGGGAACACCTCCCCAAATCACCTCCGAACTCAACTATGCCCCTCTCTGCTCTGCTTTTAAATTTAAAACAAATGGGAAAGACATGTTTCAAAACATTTTCTAAATTAAAACTTGAAGCAACAATCCAGTTAAGCCCAGCCTGGTCATCGTTGCTTTACTGTTTTCTCCTCAACTCTC
>NW_007825855.1:0-811 GCF_000696425.1 Galeopterus variegatus
AGGATCTGTTGTATTTTCTACATGGATGATCTTGTTATCTGCAAATAACATTTTTCTCTCCTCCTTTCTAATCTGTATACTTTTTTATTTCGTTCACTTACCCCATTGTAAGTTCGTTTTATTGAATAGATCTTCCAAGACAATGTTGAAGAGAAGTAATGAGTATGGACATCCTTTCTGTATATCTGCTTTCAGAGGTAATGCCTTCAGTATTTCACCATCAAATATGATGCTAGCTTTAGGTTTTTTTGTAAAGACACTTTTATGAAGTTGATGGTTTTATTTTTCCTGTTTCCAATTTTCTGATATTTGATCAGAAATGAATGTTGAATTTTACCAAATTTTGCATCAATTGAAACTATCATATGCTTTTGTTTTTCAGTCAGATAGTATGGTGAAATGCATTGAGTGATGTTGCAAAGTCAATTTAACATATATTTCTAATATAAACAAAACAGTCATGACATATTGCTGTGTTAAATTTGGTAACATTTTGTTAAGGATTTTATTTATATGTTCATGTTAACATGATATATTAGTCTGTAGTGTTCTACTCTTGTAAAGTTTTTCTCTGTTATTAGTATTAGAGTAACACTGACTTTATAGAATTATATGGGAAGTATTTCCACACCTTCAATATTCACGGAGATTTTATGTGAATTTGTTAGGTTCTTTCTCTCTTAAATATTTGGTAGAATTCTCCAGTGAAGCCATCTAGGCCTGAAATTATTTGGTTGGAAGTTTTTTTTGTTTGTTTGTTTGTTTTGCTTTTTTTTTTTTTTTTTAATTCATTGTATTCAATATTATTGGG
>NW_007825856.1:0-811 GCF_000696425.1 Galeopterus variegatus
TATTTATTTATTTTAATTGTCACCTACTAATTGTACCTATTTATGGGGAGCAGAGTTATATTTCAATACATGCATGCAATGTGTGATGATCAAGTCAGGGCATATTAGCTTATCCATCATTGCACAAATTTATCATTTCTTTGTAATGAGAACATTTGAGCTTTTCTATCCATTTGAAAATATACAGTAAATTATTGTTCATTATAGACACTTAGCACTACTGTAGGACACTACAACATATGTGGGAGCTAAAAAAATAAAGTTGAGTTTCTAGAAGTAGAGAGCAGAATTGTGGTTACTCTTTATTCCTTTGACCTGAGTACATCTTTCTCTGCAATCTGAGGCAGCCCCTAGATGAACTGGACTCTGCGTTTGGGAGGTTCCTTGGGTTCTTTGGAGATCATGGGGTTGTGGCAATAAAGGGCAGGAGGAGGCAAAATCAGCTCGTTTCAAAAAGGCTCTGAAATTGAATGTGTTTGTGTGCGTGTGTCTCTATCCCATCACTAGGGAGGTGTGCTGGGTTGTAGGGTCAAAGATCATCCTCCCCCCCCTTTGTAAATAACCCCTAAAAGCTAAACGTAGACTTTTATAAACTGCTTTTTCTCCTCTTTTTTCCATCCAGATTTAGCTAATAGAGGGTATCATAGTCGATTGGGGCTGCTATAACAAAACATCATAAACTCGGTAGTTTATAAACAACAGAAAAGTATTTCTCACAGTCCTGGAGGCTGGGAAGTCCAAGATCAAGGTGCCGACAGACTTGGTGTCTGGTGAGGGCTGCTTCCTGGTCCTAAGAAGGCCCCTTCTTCCT
>NW_007825857.1:0-811 GCF_000696425.1 Galeopterus variegatus
TGGGTTAAGTATCGTGCCCACAGTCACCCAGCTGCTGTGTGCCCACCAGGGATCTAAATTCCTGTCCATACTTCAAGTCCTGGGCTCTTTCCTCTAAACTATATGCAGTACATAAAAACACACCCCTCCAAAAAGACTGTCTTGGAAAAAGACCTCCATGTAACCATTCCAAAGGGTACTGGACATTTTGTAGTTATAAAACAGACATTGCTGAATGTCCTGTACTCTGTGTTTTCTGTTACAAAAAAAGCCAGTCAAACATATTATCCTTGCCAGGGCTTCAGAATATGAAGTCTCAGGTTTGTGAGACCATGAGATTTGGGGACTAAAACAGCCTGATCATCATGGGTTAGACTCTTCAAAGGATGAGCAGCCTTCACCAGTGGTCCTATGGACCTGGACCCCAGCATGGGGCAGCCATTAGGTGTCTCAGCAGCCCAGTTGTTCCCAGCTGACTTGCTTATCTGAGCAGCCAGAGAGCCCTCACGGTCTCACCCACTGGGAGCAACCTGAAGCTGCCCGGCTTGTCAGTGCCCAGCAAGTTTGCTGACCTGATTAACCTATGATAATTATCTTGTGAAACTACACAGTAGGTAGAAGGAACTAGACAGACAGCCCTGTTGGCCGGGCTTTCACAGTTCATTTCCACAGGGCATTCCCCTTTGGTTCTTTGGACATGAGCTAGATTCACCCCCCACATATTTCTTTCCTTTTTTGGCTTGTCCTTTCCCCTGCCCTCTATCATGCTTCTGCCAGGGTCACCAATTTCCTCGTGTAAAGAGATGCAGAGTGAGGAAAGAAAAGAGAGGTA
>NW_007825858.1:0-811 GCF_000696425.1 Galeopterus variegatus
GGGCCAGCCCCTGAACTGAACTTCTAATGGTATTTTATAAGATTAAATAAAAAGACACAGAGGATGCTGGCTGCTTTTCAAGGCCTCAAGCAAGGAGGAGAAAATGGAGACTATAAAGGATGTTTACTATTTTGTGGGTGTCTTTTTTGACTTTTTAAAGTCTGAATACCCCTCCTGTGTTTGAGAAATCCCCTACCTTACATGTCTTGGTAGGAGGCTGAATCCTCCTTCTATGAAGGAAAGTGGCAGGGTAACAGGATGAAAAGGCCAGATACTTCCCCAGCTTCCCTTGCAGCTAGGGTGTGCATGTAATTGAGGCTCAGTCAGTCAGACACCCCTCCCTTCGAATCATTGCTAAATGAAGCACAGAAGTGGGCTCAGTGGAGAAGCCACTTTAGGTCTAAGGCCAGGGCAGCAGCAGTGCAGGGTGGCATCTAGTGTCCTTAAGCTGTAGCAGAGGTGTTGCCTAAGTTGCTTAGGGTCACTCATAAGTAGGATGACATCTAGTTTGCTTGGGATGGTTCCAGTTTATACCTGTCATCTTGTGTAATTATTGATAGCATCCCCCTTCACTTTCAAAAGTAAAGTGAAATTGTTCCAGTTTGGAATGTAAATAATGTGGTGTATTAGTTACAGTTCTCCCGAGAAAAGAGATACATTAGGAAGGATTGGCTTATGTGATCATGGAGGCTGAGAAGTCCTACTATCTGCTGTCTGCATATCTGAAATCCAGGAAAGACAATGGTATAGTTTCAGTCCAAACCTGGAGGCCTGAGAACTGGGAGAGTAAATGGTGGAAGTCTCCATGCCA
>NW_007825859.1:0-811 GCF_000696425.1 Galeopterus variegatus
AACATTATCTGCTGCTTAAAAAAGAAAAAACATATACATTTAACAAAGTGATGAAAAGAAAAACACATGCCAGGAAGACAATGAAGTTTGTCTTCCACAGAATTGACCTGCTTCGTCAAGTGGTGTTACCTCAAAAAGTGACTTAGTTGTTGTGTGATACTGATTTAAACACTTACTGGCTCCAAAACGAGAGGCAGGTGTTATCATTTAGCTGGTCATCGTGGACCACGTGCACAGTGCTCCCTGGAGGTCTCCTCCAGAGTGCGGCCAGTTCCCTCCTGGATGTTGATATCAGGTGACTCCTACTTCCTCAGCCGTCAACAAGTGCTGTGACCAAGGTGACAATGTTAGCATTGCCATATGGCAGGACAGTGGCCACCTCCCACCCATCAAGTCAAGTGAGTAGCAGCAAAGTTCATTTGCAGCAAGAGAATTCTGAAACAGAACAGAGAGAAGCAGGTAGAGAGGAGAGAGCACCATGACTCCCAACACCTTCCAGCTCCCTGATCTGGTCTTTCCTGAGGCCCAGCTGGGTTCTTGCCCTCAGGTCCGTAAGTCATCCCCATATTCTTACAGTCAGTTCCCTTTTTCATTTACAGTAATGGACACTTAGAATAAAATCAGCTTAAATAACCAATTCCAGCCACCGGGAGATAAGGAAAGTCCTTCAGCCTTTGCCAACTATCTCTTGTGAAAATGTCACCATCTCTTCTTCCTTCTCCCTTTGTCCTTAGAGAAGTTCCAGGGACGCTGGCATTTTCTATTGCCTGGATTCAAGTCTGACGCTGTCTGCCCAACAGAACAACAGAAC
>NW_007825860.1:0-811 GCF_000696425.1 Galeopterus variegatus
CCCCCCCTTTTTTTTTTTTTTTTTTTTTTTTTTTTTTGGTGGAGATTGGATGTTTTAGATAATATATTATAAGAATATAAGAATTCTGGGTACTGGTTCTTCTCTTTCAAGTTTTGTTATTATTAATTGCTTATTTATTTGTTAATGACTGGCTGGATTTTCTTAATGAAGTGTATCCTCTTCACTCCCCACCCCCACAACATAGTGTTAAGCCTCAGGCAACTAGACACAGCTTTGGATATGCCCACAGTCAACCTGGGATAACAGTGGGACTGGTAGGCCTCTCTGTTCTTTCCTTGGCCACATGCAGCTGTTAGACTCCACTGCAGGCTATTGCTCTATTGTTTACAGCAATGCCTTGGGTGTACATTACTATAACAACTAATTCAATTAAACTGTGACTTCTCTGAAGCAATAGTTTCTCAGGTCAGCATTTGATGTTTGTTATGACCCCAGGAGAGCTCCTCTCAGTTATCCTATTCCTTGATTCTCTCCTGCAAACTAGCTGGCCTATAGTCTAGTCTGTATCTTCATAAGATTCACAATTCTCCTCCTAATTGCTTTTCAGCACAATCATCACTATTTTTGAGAGTGCTCTTAGGTTTAAATTTCTCCACTGCTCTGTTGCAAATGAAATCACTGTTTTAATGCCTGCTTCTCCACCCGACCCCAAGCAAAAATCTCTGAGCCAGAGCTCTGAAACTGGCAGTGGGGACATAGCAAGATTCTCTTTGAGTGGTACCCCTGTCCTAGACGAGCACTCAGTAGAGGAAGGATAATAGCTTAAGGTCCTCTTGGCTTGTCCTCTGGC
>NW_007825861.1:0-811 GCF_000696425.1 Galeopterus variegatus
CGGGTTCGGATCCTATATAGGGATGGCCACTGGTACGCTCACTGGCTGAGCACAGTGCGGCCAGTCTCAAAAAGGACACACAAAAAAGAAAATATTGTCATTAACTATCACCCAGGTTATTATTTTTAATGAAGTGACACATGCCATCTCTTCAGCATTTTAACATGGTGGAAAACACTTTCACAGTCTGTATAATGATGAAGCTGCTAGAAAATTTGAGGTAGTCTAGTCTAGCAGTTAACCCGTTAAATTGACCGGGCACTCAAAAGGTGAAGGAATTTGTCAGCACAAAGGAATGTAAATGAATCAACATTATTCGCCAACTGGGGGCCATAGCACAAATATTTTCATCTTTCCAAACTCTTAACAAATTTTTACTTCACAGGGTAAAATATACACATATTGTTGCATATTGGAAAATTGCTTCTGTAGCTTTTGTTTCTTAGGATTCCTGGAAGTTTAGGCACACAGGAAGTGGAAGAAAATAAAACAACTATCTTTTTCATTTCATCATAACCATTTCTTAATCCTGAATTCTTTTTTTTTTTTAAAGATGACCTGTAAGGAGATCTTAACCCTTGACTCGGTGTTGTCAGCACCACGCTCTCCCAAGTGAGCCACGGGCCGGCCGCTCTTAATCCCGAATTCTATTGCTGGTGTATTTTTGTTGGTTGGGGTATGGATTTGTGTATATGGAGCAAAGATCCAAAATCACAGTGGGTTAAGCAAGAAAGAAATGTGTTTCACTTGTGTAAGATTCCTTGTTGATGTGGAAACTATTGATCAAGTTGTCAGGAGCAGGCTCTGTCTT
>NW_007825862.1:0-811 GCF_000696425.1 Galeopterus variegatus
GGGGGTCCTTCAGATAACAGGATACACTTCTACTGTCCTCTTCTCATGGTGCGATGGCAGGGGATTCTTTCCCCCATTGTAGAGGATGAGAGCTAAAGAAGAAAGAATGAAATAGGACAGCCAAATGAGCAAGGATTCAAGTGGGGGGGAGGAACTGGAGGCTACTAGCGTCTGCCTCTACCTTCCTGGGACATCAACATTCCCAAGAAGTGACAACTCTTTGAATTTCCATGGAGCTGTGATGGCAAACATGCCTGGCCAACATGCTCCATGGCTTTGCAGAGAACTGTCTCCTGAGCTTTAAAAAAAGAAAATCACACATACTTGAGGCCGCGCCTGACAGCTGGAAGCAACACCTTTAGTTCACGGTGCTCAGCCCTGCTCCATCCCTGCCAGCTCCTGCCATCACTTTCAAGGCAGAACTGCCAACAGCACTGAGATATGTCTTTCTCTTCCACAAGCTGGCTTTTTCAGGAAACAAAATAGATGATGCTTCATGGAAAAAAGAACATGCATAACTTTCAATAAAATTGAAATTTTGAGGGGGAAGAAAATAAAACACCTGTCAGGCAGTGGAGAATAATGAAGACTTTTCCTGAGAGTCACAGATACCCAGAGACACCTTCATGTTTCTGAGTCTATTCTGACCCATATGCCTACTGGGTAACCTCAAAAAAACCCAAGAAGGATACATTGAAAAATCCAGGTGATGAAATCCTTTTTACAGAAAGAAAGTGAAGGTAAAAAGAGGTTATATGGGCCGGCCCGGTGGCGCACTGGATAGTGCGCCGCTTGGGAAGCGCGGCGGCGC
>NW_007825863.1:0-811 GCF_000696425.1 Galeopterus variegatus
AAGGGGGCTTACCTAACAGATGAGCCGGTGGTGGGTGAAGGAAGCCAGAGCCGGAGAAAACAGATGGGGGCGGACCATCAATCCCAGGGGGTCGCAAAGGAGTCCGAGGAGGTCCGAGGAAGGAGTCCCCTGTTGCAGGGTGAACTCTCTCCCGGGTTTCGGCACCATAATGAAGGGGACGCACGGACGAAGGAAGCACGCGAGACCCGGGCTAACAGTTTGCCAGAGAAGTTCCGCTTTATTCAAGGACTGCTCGTACATTTATAGGGTGCTGTGCTCCGGGGCGGGAGAGAGAGTGGACAGGGCGGTAGCTGATTGGACGGGGCTGGGAAGGAGGTGAGCCTTGACCTGTGACTGGCTGAGGTTTGGCGCGGGTGGGCTTGGGTGTTGGCCCCAGCGGGCTTGTTTACTGCGGAGAAGAACCAGGAAGGGCGCCATATTGCCAGGGTGTGTCCCTGTTCAGGCGCCCATGGGGTCCCTACAGGACCAGGTTGGAGCAGGTAAAAATGCTGGAGAACATAAGCAGATGTGCCAAGCAAAGGCGGGGAGCTCTATGGTCTGCATCGTATTGTCAATGTATCTCCTCAAGCTTTTTTTACATTTCAAAGAGAAGGTGGGAGGACAACCACGCTGAAGTGGAGGAAAAACTGGCCAGGCTAGGCTAGCCCAGATGGGCCTGAGGAAGAACCGGAATAACCCTTACAGAGGAAAAGGCAGGACACGGGTGGCCGGGAGAGTGTGGTGAGAGGCCACTCAACAGATCAGAGCCAGGTCCGGAGGCAGCAGCTGGGGAACTGGGAGTGGCGAAGCC
>NW_007825864.1:0-811 GCF_000696425.1 Galeopterus variegatus
GGCCACGGGTTCGGATCCCACATAGGGATGGCTGGTTCGCTCACTTGGGAGAGTGCGGTGCCGACAACACCAAGGCCACGGGTTCGGATCCCAAATAGGGATGGCTGGTTCGCTCACTCGGGAGAGTGCGGTGCTGACAACACCAAGGCCACGGGTTCGGATCCCACATAGGGATGGCCGGTTGGCTCACTGGGTGAGCGTGGTGCTGACAACACCAAGTCAAGGGTTAAGATCCCCTTACCGGTCATCTTTAAAAAAAAAAAAAAAGAAACAGAAATCTTTTTTTTTTAATTAATAAATTTTATTTTTTAGAGCAGTTTTAGGTTCACAGCAAATTGAATGGAAGGTACGGAGAGTTCCCATGTACCTCCTGTCCCTGCCACACTCAAAACCTTCCCCCCACTGTTGACATCCTGCACCACAGTGGTACATTTGAGAAACAGGAATCTTAGATGACTCTACGAACCTAGAAATATTTAATATAATAATTAGGATCCTAAAGTTTCCCACATGCTTCTACCCACTTACAGTCTACTCTTATTCACTTTAATGGAAAAGGACAATAACACATGGAATTAAGAATAAGTATTGATATGCATAAGAGAGTTACCATTCTAATTATGTTTTATTTTAGTTAATGTTTCAATAAATTTTCTTTCCTTAAACATATTGATTTTAAGGGCTGGCCCGTGGCTCACTCGGGAGAGTGCAGTGCTGATAACACCAAGGTCACGGGGATTCGGATCCCTAATATAGGGATAGCCGGTTTGCTCACTGGCTGAGCGTGGTGCTGACAACACCAAGCCAAGGG
>NW_007825865.1:0-811 GCF_000696425.1 Galeopterus variegatus
TGGGAGAAAATATTTGCAAAATATACATCTGACAAAGGATTAATATCCAGAATATAAAAGGCCCTCCAACAACTTTACAAGAAAAAAACAAGCAACCCAATTAAAAAATGGGCAAAAGAGCTAAATAGGCATTTCTCTAAGGAAGATATACGAATGGCTGACAGACACATGAAAAAATGATCAACATCACTAAGCATTTGGGAAATGCAAATCAAAACCACACTGAGATACCATCTTACCCCAGTTAGGATGGCTAAAATCCAAAAGACTCTGAACAATAAATGCTGGCCAGGTTGCTGAGAAAAAGAAACTCTCATACACTGTTGGTGGGACTGCAAAATGTGCAGCCTCTATGGAAATGGTATGGAGGTTCCTCAAACAATTGCAGATAGATCTACCATATGACCCAGCTATCCCACTGCTGGGAATATACCCAGAGGAATGTAAATCATCATGTCGAAGGTATACCTGTTCCCCAATGTTTATCACAGCATTCTTTACAATAGCCAAGAGTTGGAACCAGCCAAAATGTCCACCATTGGATAAGTGGATATGGAAAAGGTGGTACATCTACACAATGGAATACTACTCAGCTATAAAAAAGAATGAAATATTGCCATTTGCAACGACATGGATTGACCTAGAGAGAATTATATTAAGTGAAACAAGTCAGGCACAGAAAGAGAAATACCACATGTTCTCATTTATGGGTGGGACCCCAAAATAAATAAATTCACACACACACACACACACACACACACACACACACAGAAAGCTTAGTGAGCAGTAAATTGTTGACTGTATTTTGTAA